>NC_045439.1:17576165-17677003 GCF_002776525.5 Piliocolobus tephrosceles
GGCCTTCTTTCTTTCTTTCTTTCTTTCTTTCTTTCTTTCTTTCTTTCTTTCTTTCTTTCTTTCTTTCTTTCTTTCTTTTTTGAGACAGAGTCTCACTCTGTCACCCAGGCTGGAGTGCAGTGGCATAATCTCAGCTCGCTGCAACCTCCTCCTCCTGGGTTCCAGCGAGTCTCATGCCTCAGCCTCCCAAGCAGCTGTGATTACAGGTACCTGCCACCATGCCTGGCTAGGTTTTGTATTTTTAGTAGAGATGGAGTTTTACCATGTTGGCCAGGCCAGTCTTGAACTCCTGACCTCAAGTGATCCATCTGCCTCAGCCCCTCGAAGTGCCGGGATTATAGGACTGAGGCCCTGTGCGGCCTAAAGTTTAACTTTTTATGTGTTTAGAAGTGAACTCTTAGAATTCTTATTTTGGTTGTTTATACCACCTAGGCATTAGGACAAATGTCATCGCCTTGAAATTCTTTTAAATGCTCCTTTTACTTTACATGGATCCTTCCTCTTTTCATTGTCCTACTTGCTCCCTGATTCATTATCACGCTTCAGAGCAATCCCAAACCAGGAGGCAAAAGGCCCTTCCGAAGGTACAAGGGGCCCAGGCCAGGCTGTAGCGATTCCATCCCAGGATGTTCCCAGTGGTGAGGACACAGAAGTGGCAAAATGGCCTTGTATCAGACATGGCTTAGAAAACCTGGTTCCCCTGGCCACCAGCGGTCTTGAGACAGGCCTTTTGGCATTCTGGGTATTTTCCTCAGCTGAAAAATGAAGGGGAAAGATGAAACATTCTGTGCAAGCTCTTCTGATCCCAAAACATCATGACTTTCCAATCAGCTGGTGCTTCGCTCCTGTGGTCACCCCAAACACATGGCCAAATGAATAGATTCTACCAGGTACCTATGAAGGGAAAGAAACCCCCTGACCTCGGTGAGCTTCCATGGCCTTTTGTCTAAGAAGACATTTTTGAGATGAAAGAAACGTCCATGTTACCTAGCAACTCGTTCAGAAGCACAACTATTGAGATTAATGTGTAAAACTGTCTTAGTGGAAGATATTTCAACTTTCGTCCTTTTATCAGTTGTTTTTTACATAAACCCAATAAGTAACACCTATTCTTGAATATCTGACAAAGCGTACTGTTTCTTTTCTCTTGATCTTTCCACAACACCTAATGGGACCTTGGCTAAGGAATCATCTTAGATTAGTAGATTTAAACACCATCTTTCCTAGACTTCATCCTGATCTTGTCTGAGTCTGAGCCTCACACAAACCCTGACACGTTCCATTTCACTCCAGGTACGATGCCTCGTTATTTCATATCAATTTCCCACGCTTTAGTTAACTCAGTGTTCGAAGCTTTGCTACGTTATCCTCACATGAGCTTACTCACATTTTTTGAGTAAATAACCATAAACTACTATGCCTATATATGATATATGAGTTATATTGAAGGAGAGATACATAGTCTAATGCAGTGCCTGCCACACAGCGGGTAGGCCTTCAGTGAGTGTTTGTTGAATGAATAAATGTCACTTAAATATTTTTTCCAAGACAATCCCTTCTGCTCTGCCTGGTAACATCCCTTCGCTTGCCAGCCATCCCTGCTCTGGAACATTGAGCCGATATATTCAACACAGACCAAGGCAATAGGCCCCGATTCTACAATAATTCTGTCATATGTATAATAGCCCTTATTATTAACACAGTTTAAAAACAACCCACAAAAGCCTCCCAGCAGGTTTTTTCACTCCCATGTGGACTTCAGTGTAAACATGGTCCCTGGCTGGCAGCATATTCTTCCTTTGAGTCAGAGCTGTTTACCAAGAATATAAAAAAGAGGGTGAGGAGGAGGTTCATTTTTCCGGGCTCTGCAGGGTGTACAGCCAGTACCTTTCCAATTTTCACAAACGAACTTCAGTCTCTTTTATTGAAATACTTTTTCCATCAAGGCTCACTATGCCAAGAGCAGCATTCTATGCTACAACATCTACTAAGATCTTTTGCTCCCAAAGTTTCCTTAAAATCCCGGGGATTACTGACCTCATTAAAAGTGATGGGGAGTGATGGACTTCATTCAGACAATGAGACCACCAAACCCCTGCACACATCACGCCCCATGGTGGAATGAATAGTGTCCCCCAAATATTCATGTTTACCTGGAACCTCTGAACATAACCGTATGTGGAAATAGTGTCTTTGCAGATATAATTATTTAAATCAAGACGAGGCCATACTGAGGTAGAGTGGGCCCCAAATTCAATGACTGGTGTTCTTATGGTGGCATGCACCTATAGTCCCAGCTACATGGGAAGCTGAGGTAGGAGGATTGCTTGAGCCCAGGAGTTCGAGGCTGCAATGAGCTGTGATCACACCACTGTGCTCCAGCCTGGGTGACAGGATGAGACCCTGTCTCTAAAAACAAAAACAAAAAAAAGTAGGAGAAGAAGAGAGGACACATACAGACACAGAGGGGAGGGAGCCATCTAATGACAGAGGCAGAGACTGGAGTGATACAGCTATAGGATAAGGAACACTAAGAATTGCCAGCAACCTGGGAAGAGGTGATAAAAGATTCCCCTCTAGAGCCTTCAGAGGGAGCACAGCCCTGCTGATACCTTGATTTCAGACTGTGGGATCCCCCGAATAAAACTGTGTTAAGGTAAGAAAGTATTTCTCTGGATTTTGAACCATGACACTATAGAATGGGAGGTCATCAAAGGCTTGGGCCATTATGAGGGGAGAGAAGAGAGGATTAAGCACAAAAGCCCTGAGCTAAAGGTTTTACATGTGCACACACATGATTTTATTTACTACCCAAATCAAAATGCTGTGAGATAGTGTATCAATAAGGATGCTTTCGGAATCTGACAAATTTCATAGACAAAAAGGCAGTAAAGACACAAATATATTGAATAATAAAATAGATGAAATAGATAAAGCAACTTGTGTGTTACAGAAAGAGAAAACGTTTGGTATCTGTCATGTGGAAAACCTGCCTTTTTATTTGTCCATGGATCACATACCAAATGTAGGATAAATCTCCCTGAGACTTCATAATAAGATGTGACATAGTTTGGTTCTGTGTCCCCACTCAAATTTCACCTCTAATTGGAATAATCTGCACGTGTTATGAGAGGGACCCGGTGGGAGGTAATTGAATCATGGGGGTGGGTTTTTCCCATGTTGATCTCATGGTAATGAATAAGTCTCACGAGATCTGATGGTTTTATGAAGGTGAGCTTCCCTGCACATGCCCTCTTGCTGCCACCATGTAAGATGTGATTTTGCTCCTCCTTTGTCTTCCATCATGATTGTGAGGCCTTCCCAGCCTTGTGGATCTGTGAGTCAATTGAACCTGTTTCCTTTATAAATTACCCAGTCTCGGGTATGTCTTTATTAGCAGCCTGAGAATAGACTGATACAAGATGTGACTAGTCTCAAGAAGGACAGTAAACAAAGACATTGGTAATCATATAGGTAAATCTAAACCATCATTAGCAGTAACAGTGACAAGCGACTGCTTTGTGGGATACAGAAACAAGGTGAAATTAAAACCCTGGGCATGTAACAGCACCTACAATTGGAGGGTTTTGAATTATGCAGGAAGAAGATGGAAATATTAAATGTAGATTCAAATTGAGTATACCTCTTAAATATTAAGAAAAACTACTAAAAAGACACAGAGAGATTGTCAAACTTCCAAAACAGTAGAGAGATGCTAAAGGCAATGTTCTTCAACTCTTCTCCAGGCAACCCTGACTCACCTCTGCCTTTCAGTTCTAGTGTACGCCAGCATGCAGCAGAATCAGGTTAGTGCTGAGCAACAGTGAGACCTTGTCTTAAAAAAAAGAGAGAGAGAGAGAGAGGACACATACAGATGCAGGGGAGGAGGCCACCTGTGTGTCTGTGACAGACGCAGAGACTGGAGTGATGCAGCTGCAAGCTGAAGGATACCGAGGATTACCAGCAATCTGGGAAGAGGCAAGGAATTATTTGAATTTGCTACTCTTGGACAATGAATTTGCTACTCCTGGCCCCATTAGCTGTGGCTGGAAGGAGAGCAGCAGGGACATGATGAAACAGTGTCTGTAGATAGGAAACAGATATTTCCAAGACAGTGCATGGGCTCTGCTAGCACCACAAAGTATGTCTATTCTATGTGGCAGATTGAGGCCCCATGATTATATTACTATATTAAAAGCAAATCAAAGATTTTTATTTCCCAAGTGTCATCTACATAGCGACTTTCAGAATCTTCAGATTAACTTGCAAACAACAACAACAAAAGAATATGATCTCCCTCTCCATACATACACCTACATGTGCTCGTGCGCGCACACGGATACACAAAGAAAGTACCCCACAGAACCCCAAAGGTATAATCTGTGTGGCACCATGTGGGCAGAAATGGATGCATGAGCAAAGCCAGAGCAGAAAGTGTCTCCAAACACTTATGCATCCTCCCACTGTCTTCCAAGAACATTGTGTTGAGTTTACAGCTTTGAAAATGTAATTAACACTTTTACTCAAGGGAGAGTAGGTCCTGAGAGTTTTAACAGGACGTAGTAGAAGCAGATTCAAACTCAGTAAGCAATGGTTTTCTCAAAGGGTAAATCAAGTACTATAGCCATTATTTTCTGGTCTCCTAGGAACCTGGAGACCAATATGAACCAGATCCACCTTTCTTACAATTCCCCTGTCATTGTTGTCATATCCCCCCTATCAGATTTGGAAATTAAACCCTATCCAGTATAGCTCTAAAGGCAGCCCTGTGGTGAAAGCCTGGAAAAGCAATTTGAATAAATAGGATCGAAAACATTATGGCTTTCTGCTACGATAACATCACCAACTACTCCACTGACTTTGGAATTTGCAAGAGCAGTATCCCTGCCAAGGCAGTTGGTGTCATGAAGTGAGTTGAGGGATGCCGCAAGGTTTGTCTTGCCTCAAGATATCTCACATACAATTTTGCCATATTGCCTGAAACCCCATGTGAAAATACAAGTCTTTTACTTAGGAGGGAGAATTAGATGGTGATTTGGCATAATCATGAGGAAAGACAGAACTGACACATGTTGGTGAGAGGAGACGAGGCTCTGGAACGGGAGATGCTGCTACACAGGGTGGGGGAGCACCCTGAGCCCAGTGCAGGGGAAAGGAGGCTGGGGAAGTCACGGGGGCAGGCAAGGAGAGGAAGGCGCAAAACAAAGCAAGGTTCCCCCAATTAATTCTTCCACCTAGAGCTGAGAAGAGACTACGTGTGGGGACTACTGGGGAAACTACCGGCTAAAACACACACCTTTGTTCTGGAACAGCTGCTTTATGTGAAGGTACCATGACCATATTATTTTTATTTTAAAACAAATTCAGATGTGCTTTGCAGTCAATTTACATGGCTACTTTAAAGGAGGGAAAAACAGAAGGCTATTACTTCAAATTTCATGCTAATAGTGGACCTCTTAGTGTCCCAGACATCTCAGATTTTCTCAGCTCTGTCCCTTCGCCTGCATCTGCTGGTGAATGTCACTGTACACTGGGAAGAGCTGCTTGCATGAGCTTCAATGATATAAAAGCAAGGAGCCTTGTTCTGGGGAATCAGTATCAAAAAGAGTACAGTACTAACAACATGTGTTATTTTCAATCAAAGTCCTTGAGAAATTTTTTTCCAGTTGAAACCCTATTAGGGACTATAAAATCAAAATAAGCCTGCTGTAAGCTCAGACAGGTCAGAATACAGAGAATATTAATGCAGCACATTTCTATCTGTGCCAGTCAGGATCTTCTCCTGCTTCAAGTGATGGACACGCTGAATGTGTCTAAGAGGTGTTCAGTGCTGTTGGAGGTGACTGTGTTTCCAATTAAAGTTCTCCCTTTACTGGCAAGTTTAATTAATTCAGCTTTGCCTTTCCGTTGGTCTCTATATTATCATCAGGCTGTGTATGGTTGGGAAAGTGAATGTACTGGTTTGGTTGGGAACAGAAGATCTGTATTTAAGTCCCCAGTCTGTCTCTTACCAGTTGTGTGACTGTGAGTGGATCATTTTATCTCTCTGATGTTTGTTTTTCTCATCAGTAAGATGGGGATTCAGATTGCTGGGCTGCTAGTCCCACAGGCTGCTGAAAGGATCAGAGAAGCTTGTGAAAACACACTGTGGCTCATAGAACTTGTGGCACTACCAGGACCCATTCTGATCGGAGACATTGGATCATTTGTGAACCATGTATTCCCTGTGATATCTCAATGTTTATCAGACGTGTGGGGAGCTGCCACCTCATCTTCTGCTTTTAGCATGGTTGATCTTTTCTCAACAGGTTGAAAGAAGACAGCACACCAAGATGCTGAGATTCCCACTATGTGCCTTTACTATCTGTATAACTTTAGTCAAGTTATCTACCCTTTGTGAGGTTATCACCAGAAAAATTAGGTTCATGATAGATAACTTGTAGAGTTGTGATTACTTGCAACAGGAGTCTAATACATAATAATTTATGTTATGATGTTTTCTCTCTCTTCATCTGTTCACAAGTGTTTTATGGAAGCCCCAAAAGGTGGCCTGGATCATTTGGTTTAAAACCCTCTGTCTTAAGGATCCTGGAGCACCTCCCATTGGCGCTGGATTGGATATCTCCCACTGGAGTATTAATAGGCAGATAATAGATATAGGGCTATTTAGGTTATCTATTTCTTCTTGAGGAAGCTTCATGCATTTGCGTCTTTTGAGGAATTTAGTGGGGAGGGTGCTCTTAGATGCCATCTAGCAAAGTGGTTCTCAAACTGTAAGGTATGTCAGCATCACCACAGCTCTAGACACTAATTCAAATGTTGTAACAAATATTACAATGGATAAAATTGTAACCTGAGGTAACTGTTACTTTCCCCACAATTGCTGTTTGCTAAAATATAAAACTGCCATATAACTAGTAGTCCTGCATTTATAAAAAGACAGCAATCTTGTTAAGAAAACTATTAGTTACAAACTAATTAATGAAGCACCATCTGTGAGATTCAGTGTTCTTTGCCTGAGCTGTGACTAGTCATCTAGGCAAATGTTTATGCTTTTGAGCACAGATGGGAAAGAGAAAAGGGTGTAACCAAGCAAAGTGTGGTGTGAATTATCCTACTAGATGCATATGCTACGCGGTTTAGAAAATTTTATTTATTATCTAGTATAAACATATTCATTTTCATACTCTTCCTAGGAAACCTGATTTAAATCTATATCTAATTTTGTATTCGCCAGCTGATCCCAAATATTGTCTCCAGATCAGTGTTTACAAAATACCTGCTTCCTTTTCAACCTTTAGTTAAGACTTAAACTCCTTAGCTTGGGATTCAAAACCTTCTACACTCCAATCCTTCCCTGTCTCACCGAACTTAGCTCTCATGACCAACCTACTCTCACTGCTATTGTTCAACTACCTTACAGCCAAGTTCATATTCTAGTGGCTCCCAAATCTGTTCACTCATTAACTTTGCCTGGAATGCCACTCCATGGTCTGCTCCTCCTCTCTGGTTGTCAAAATCCTACTTATTCTTCAAGGTAAGGCACTTCATCCACTGATTTCTCCCATATGCTCCCAATGCTTATTCATTTAAAAAACATTTATGGCTGGTCATGGTGGCTCATGCTTATAATCCCAGCACTTTGGAAGGCCAAGGTGGGAGGATCACTTGAAGCCAGGAGTTCAAGACCAGCCCCGGCAACATAGTGAGACCCTGTCTCTATGAAAGATTTAAAAACATGTTTTCTTTAAATTAGCTGGGCATGATGGCATGCACAGGTAGTCCTAGCTACTCAGGAGGCTGAGATTGGGGGAATCACTTGAGTCCAGAAGTTAGAGGCTGCAGTGAGCTATGATTGTGCCACTGAACTCCAGCCTGGGTGACAGACCCTGTCTCAAAAAATTTTTAATAGTAGTTAACAATAATTTATTATATATTTCAAAATAGCTAGAAGAGAAGATTTGGAATGCTCCCAACACAAGGAAATGATAAATGTTTGAGGCAATGAATATCCCAATAGCCCAGATTTGATCATTATGAATTGCATGCTTGTATGAAAATATTACATGTGTCCCATAAATAGGTACAACTATTGCATATGCATAAAAACAAAAAACGTTTACAGAGCTCTTAAAATTTTATTGCAGTTACACAGTCTGTAAAAAATAACATGGTATTTTAGTTAACTGGAATATTTCTATTTTAAAATTAGTTCTATTGAGGTATAATCAACATAGAGTAAAACTTTCACTAAGGTGCAGAGTTCTATGAGTTATCTTTTTAAAAAACAGTTTTATTGAGGTATACTGGATATACATGCATATATTTAAAGTGTAAAATGTGATATGATTGACATATGTATACATTGGTGAAGCCATTACCCTGTCTCCAGGCAACCACTGATCTGCTTTCTGACAATATACTTTGCATTTTCTAAAATTTTCTATAAATGGAATAATACATTATGCATTTCTTTTTGCTTAGCTTCTTTTACTCACCATAATTATTTGGAGATTCATCCACATTGTTATGTATTATCAATAGTTCATTCCTTTTTATTCCCAAATAGTATTCCATTATGTGTACATACCACAGTTTATTTATCCATTTATCTGTTGACAGATATGTGGATTGTTTCCAGTCAGGAACTTTACAGATAAAGTTGCTATGAACACTAATGTCCAAGTCTTTTCTTGAATATATGATTTCCAAGTTCCATTTGTTCCACATGCTAACCAACCCGGTGATATGGGCCATCTTTTTAATTGCAGACATCCTAATTTAATCTGAATTTACATTTTTAAAGAACTAATGGTGTTAGATATCTTTTCATGTGCTAATTTGCCATTTATATAGCTTCTTTGAAATGTTCATTTAAATTATTTGCCTACTTTATAATTGCATTGTTTTCATATTGTTTTGAGAGTTGTTTATATATTCTGGATGCAAATCCTTTATCAGATATAATATTTGCAAATATTTTCTCACAGCTTGTGGCTTTTCTTTCCATTCTCTTAACAATGTCCACAGAAGCACAGAGTTTAATTTTCATGAAGTCAAATTTATCCATTTTTCTATTTTTAATTGTGTTTTTGGTGTAGCTAGGAGGTCTTTGTGTAACCCAAACTAACAAAGATTTTCTCTTATGTTTTCTTCTAAAAGTTTTATACTTATAGGTAAGTATAAAATTTAACTCATCCATTGTGAGTTAAATTTTGTATATGGTGCAGGCTACCAGCCAAAGTTCATTTTTTGCATGTGATATCTAATTGTTTCATCATATTGAAAAAATTACCCTTTGTCCTTGCACCTTTGTCAAAAATCAGTTTTCCACACATGTGAGGCTCTATTTCTGACTCTTTAGATCTGTTCCATCAATCTATTTGTCTATATTGAGAAGAAACCCACAATGTACTGATTATGGTAGCTCTACATAAGCCTTGAAATTAGATAATGTTAATCCCAAATTTATTCTTCTTTTTTAACAGTGTTTGGATTAGTACTGCATCTTTGCATTTCTATCTTAATTTTAGACCTAGCCTGTGAATTCCTACCAAAAACAAGCTAGGATTTGGATTGGGACTGTGTTGAATATGTAGATTAATCTGGGAGAAAATAACATCTTAACATTATGGAGTCTTCCAACCCATTAACATAATATAGCTCGTCATTTATTTAGGACTTCAAAAATTTCTTTCAGTAATATTTGGTAGAAGTCTTGTATATATTTTGTCAAATTTATCCCTAAGTGTATATCATATTCTTCATACTGATGTAAATGGTATTGATTTTGTAATTTCAATTTCCAGCTGTTCATTGTGAACATATGGAAATACAATAGACTTTTGCATATTGATACTCTATCCTGCAACCTTGCTAAACTCACTTTTTAGTCCTAGTATTTTTTGTAGACTTCATGGAAATTTTTCTACATAATCATGTCATCTATGAATAAAGGCCATTTTATATCTTTCTTTCCAGCCGAAATGTCTTTTATTTATTTATTGCTTTATTTCACTGGTTAGAACATCCAGTCCAGCAACCTTGCATTTTTCTTAATCATAGGGGAAAGTGTTCTTTTCCAGTATCTTGCCTTTGAGTATGACATTAGCTAGCTACAGGCTTTTTGTAGGTGCCTTTACCAAACTGAGGAAGTTCTCTTCTATTCCTAGTTTGCTGAATGTTTTCTTTTCCATCAAAAATGGGTGTGAAATTTTGTCAAACGCTTTTTCTAGTCTGTTGAGATGGTCATATGATTTTTTCTTTCTAGTTAATATAGCGAATTATGTTAATCGACTGCTGTATATTAAAATATTTTTGCATTCCTAGAATAAACTGTACTTGCTCAGGATGTATCACTGTTTTTTATACATTCTTAAATTTGATTTGCTGATCTTTTGTTAATAATTTTTAAAATGTGTGTTCTTAAGGGATATTGGTGTGCCTATAGTTGTATTTTTTTGTATTATCTGTGCTGGATTTTGGTACCAGGATAATGCTGGCTTCATAGAATGAGTTGAAAAGTACTTGTCCTTTTTCAATTTTTATGGAAGAGTTTGTGTAGAATTTGTATTACTTATTTATTGAATGTTTAGTAGAATCAACCAGTAAAATTATCTGCGCCTGGGAAGGTTTTTGACTACAAATTCAATTTCTTTAATAGATATAGGACTACTTGGGTTATTCATTTCTTCTTGAAGAAGCTTTGACAGTTTGTGTCTTTCAAGGAATTTGTCTATTTTATCTAAACTGTTGAATGTATTGACATAAAGTTGTTTTTAATGTCTTTATTAGCCTTTTAATATTTGTAAAATTCTAGAGTAATATTTCTGTCATGCCTGATATTGGAAATTTGTGTGTTCTTTTTTCCTTATTATTCTGACTAGAGGCTTATCAACTTTATTGCTCTCTTCAAAGAACCAGCTTGTGATTTCACTAAGGTTCTCTATTTCTTTTCTATTTCATAGGTTTCCACTGTAGTATTTGTTATTTCTTTTATTATGCTTATTTTGAGATTAACTTGGTCTTCTTTTTCTATGTTTCTATGGACGACTTGTTGATTTGTGTATTTCTCCTTGCATTTCTATCCATTGTTGCTCCAGGTATTTTGAAGTTCTGCTATTAGGTACAGAAACATTTAGGATTTTTATGTCCTTTTGAGGAACTGACTCACTTAATCATTGTTAAATGGCCTTTGCTTATTTCTAGTAATATTCTTTACTTTGAACTCTACTTGGCCTTATATTAATATAGAATTCAGCTTTCCTTTTGTTTTAGTATGATATATCTTTTCCTATACTTTTGCTGTAATCCAAATGACAGATAAAAACAAATGCTCATGAGAATGTGCAGAAATTGAAACTCTCATACACTGATGGTGGGAATGAAAAATGGTGCAGCCACTTTGGAACTCTGGCAGTTCCTCAAAAGGTTAAGTATATAGATACCATATGACCCAGTAAGTCTACTTCTAGATATATGTCCAAGAGAAAAACACATCTACAGAAAAACTTGTACATAAATGTTTACTGGAGCAATACTAATAATATCCACAAAGTAGAAACAATCCAAATATCCATATACATGGATATATGTGGTATATCCATATGATGTAATGTTATTTGGCAATAAAAAGGAAATAAATACTGATACATGCTACAACATGAATGAAATATGAAAACCTTATGCATGAAATAGGAAAACATTATGCTAAGGGAGAAAAGTCAGTCCCAAAAGACCTCACATTATATCATACAATTTATATGAAATATCCAGAATAGGTAGATGATATGGTTTGGCTCTATGTCCCCACTCAAATCTCACCTTGAATTGTAATAACATCCACATGCTAAGGGCAGGACCAGGTGGAGATAATTGAATCATGGGGGCAAGTTTCCCCCATGCAGTTCTCGTGATAGTGAGTTCCCACAAGAGTTGATGGTTTTATAAGGGGCTTCCCCCTTCACTCAGCACTTATTCTCTCTCCTGATGCCCTGTGATGAAGTGCCTCCTACCACGATTGTAAGCTTCCTGAGGCCTCCTCAGCCTTGTGAAACTGTGAGTCAATTAAACCTCTTTTCTTTATAAATTACCCAGTCACAGTAGTTCTTCATGGCAGTGTGAGAATGAACTAATATACTAAATTGGTACCACAGAGAGTGGGGTGCTCCTATAAAGATACCCAAAAATGTGGAAGAGACTTTGCAACTGGGTAACAGGCAGAAGTTGCAACAGTTTGGAAGGCTCAGAAGAAGATAGAAAAACATGGGAAAGTTTGGAACTTCCTAGAGACTTGTTGAATGACTTTGACCAAAATGCTGATAATGATATGGACAATGAAGTCCAGGCTAAAGTGGTCTCAGATGGAAATGAAGAACTTGTTGGGAACTGGAGCAACGGTCACTCTTGCTATGCTTTAGCAAAGAGTCTGGCAGCATTTTACCCCTGCCCTAGAGATCTGTGGAAATTTGAACTTGAGAGAGATGATTTAGGGTATCTGGTGGAAGAAATTTCTAAGCAGCAAAGTGTTCAAGAGGAGGCAAAGCATAAAAATTTGGAAAATTTGCAGCCTGACAATGTGATAGAAAAGAAAAACCCATATTCTGAGGAGAAATTCAAACCTGCTGCAGGAATTTGTATAAGTAACAAGGAACCAAATATTAATCACCAAGACAATGGGGAAAATGTCTCCAGGGCATGTCAGAGACCTTCGAGGCAGCCCCTCCCTTCACAGACCTGGAGGCCTAGGGGGAAAAATGGTTTCATGGACTGGGTCCATGGCCCCTCTGCTGTGTGCAGCTCCAGACTTGGTGCCATGTGTCTCAGCTGCTCCAGCCATGGCTAAAAGAGGCCAAGGTACAGCTTAGGCCATTGCTTCAGAGGGTGCAAGGCCCAATCCTTGGCAGCTTCCACATGGTGTTGGTCTTGCAGGTGTGCAGAAGACAAAAATTGAGGTTTCGGAACCTCCACCCAGATTTCAGAGGATGCATGGAAGAGTGTGGCAGATTTGTAACAGTTACTACTTGAGACCCCCACTATGACAGTTATTACTGTTACTACTTGAGACCGTCATTACAACAGTTATTACTGTTCCTACTTGAGACTGTCATTACAAGGCTGAACGAAGGGGGACAAACACAGAAATCAAAACTTAAAACAAAAGAAACTGTTTTAAAGGAAGGGGCCAAGGGAAGAAGAAGAGAGCTCCCTGCTTTTAGTGAGCAAAGGCAGCCGCCCTGAGCTTCTACAGCCCTTCATATTTATTGGGTAGAAAGAGCAGGGAGGAGGAGGTCATTATTGGTCAGCTGCTTGATTGATCACAGGTTCACATTATTGTTAACAGGCTTCAGATGTGCCTAATCACAAGCAACACTGTGCTTGGGGCGTGATTGCCCTCAGGATTCCTTCTGGGTGGCAGACACCGTTTGTCAGTTTGCTAACAACCTGCTTTCATGAGAACAGTTTGCTGTTTACTCATATAGCCTCTAGTGGTATACTGAGTTGATCACGACCCTCACTCTATGAGGAGCCCTCATAGAGAACCTCTGCTAGGGCAGTGTGGAAGGGAAATGTGGGGTTGTAGCCCCCATGAAGAGTCCCCACTGGGGCATTGCTTAGAGGAGCTGTGAGAAGAGGGCCACCATGCTCCAGACCCCAGAATGGTAGACCACCAGTTTGCATCATGTGCCTGGAAAAGCCACAGACACTCAATGCCAGCCCATGAAAGTGGCTGGGAGTGGGGCTGTATCCTGCAAAGCCACAGGGGTGGAGCTGCCCAAGGCCTTGGGAGCCCATCTCTTGCATCAGCATGACCTGAATGTGAAACATGGAGTCAAAAAAGGTTATTTAGGATCTTTAAGGTTTAATTCCTGCCTCATTGGATTTTGGACTTACATCGGGACTGTAGCCCCTTTGTTTTGACCAATTTCTCTCACTTGCAATGGGTGTATTTACCCAATGCCTGTACCTCCATTGTATCTAGGAAGTAACTAACTTGGTTTTGATTTCCATAGGTGGAAGAGACTTGCTTTGTCTCAGATAAGACTTCGGACTTGGATTTTTAGGTTCCTGCTGGAATAAGGTAAGACTTTGAGGGACTCTTGGAAGATCATGATTATGTTTTGAAATGTGAGGACATGAGATTTGGGAGGGGCCAGGGCAGAATGATATGATTTGGCTGTGTCTCCACTCAAATCTCACCTCGAACTGCAATAATCCCTATGTGTTAAGGGCAGGACCAGGTGGAAATGATTGAATACTGGGGGCAGTTTCCCTCATGCTGTTCTTGTGATAGTGAGTTCTCATGAGATCTGATGGTTTTATAAGGGGTTTTCCCCTTTCCTTGGCACTTATTCTCTCTCCTGACACCCTGTGAAGAGGTGCCTTCCATCATAATTGTAAGTTTCCTGAGTTCTCCCCAGCCATGCTGAAGTCAATTAAACCTCTTTTCTTTAAAAATTGCTAAGTCTTGGGTATTTCTTCATAGCAGTGTGAGAATGGACTAATACAGTATATTTACAGAGAAGCAAAGTAGACTAGTAGTTGCCCGGGGATACAGTCAGGGATAGGGATGGGGTTGTGGGGCTATGGGAAGTGACTATTAATGGGTATGAGATTCCTTTTGGGGATGATGAGAAAAAAATTGTTTCTGAGACAGGATCTTGCTCTGTAATCCATGCTGGAGTGCAGTGGTGTGAACATTGCATTGTAGCCTTGACCTCCTGAGCTCAAGTGATCCTTCCACCTCAGACTCCTGAGTAGCTGGGACCACAGGCATGCACCACTGTGCCAGGCAAATTTTTTAATTTTTTGTATTAGCCTGTTCTCACATTACTAACAAAGACATACCTGAGACTGAATAATTTATAAAGTTAAGAGGTTTAACTGACTCGCAGTTTCATGTGGCTGGGGAGGCCTCACAATCATAGCGGAAGGTGAATGAGGAGCAAAGTCATGTCTTACACGGAGGCAGGCAAGAGAGAGCATGTGCAGGGGAACTCCTCTTTATAAAACCATCAGATCTCATGAGACTTATTCACTACCACAAGAATAGCATGGGAAAGAACCACCCCCATGATTTGATTACCTCCCCCAGGTCCCTCCCACAATACAGAGGAATTATGGGAGCTACAATTTGAGATTTGGGTAGGGACACAGCCAAACCATATCAGATGGATCTATGTTGCCCAGACTGGTCTCAGACTCCTGGGCTCAAGCAATTCTCCTGCCTTGGCCTCCCAAAGTGTTAGGATTACAGGCATGAGACACTGTACCCAACCTGAAAGTGTCTTAAAATTGATTGTAGTGATGATTGCTCAACTGTGAATATATTAAAAACCATTGGGTATACTTTTTTAAAAAAGAGGAATCATATAGTATATGAATAATATCTCAAAAAAAGTTATGTTAAAAAAGTGACCTCTGGATTGGGAGCTACTCGTGACCTCAGTGAAAGCAGTTTCTAGAGTGGTAGAAGTAGACTCCAGATTAAAGAGTGTTGAGGAATGAATGAAAGATGAGGAAGTAGCTAACAAAAGTCATCTAGCCTTTTAAGACCTGTGACAAAGGAGATAGGGTGGTACTAGAAGAGGGGGCAGGTTTTATCAAGGATAGACTGGATAAAGAAAATGTGGTACGTATAAACCATGGAATACTCTGCAGCCATAAAATGGAAAGAGGTCATGTCCTTTGCAGGGACATGGATGGAGCTGGAAGCCATTATCCTCAGTAAGCTAATGCAGGGACAGAAAACCAAACTCCACATGTTCTCACTTTTAAGTGGGAGCTGAACAATGAGAATGCATGGACATGTGGTGGGTGGGGAACAACACACACTGGGGTCTGTTGTGGGGATGGTAGAGGTAGGGAGAGCATCAGGAAGAATAGCTAATGGGTGCTGGGCTTAATACCTAGGTGATGGGTTGACCCATGCAGCAAACCACCATGGCACACGTTTACCTATGTAACAAACCTGCATATCCTGCCCATACACCCTGGAACTTAAAAGTGGAAGAAAAAAAGAAACACACACACAAGAGAAATGGACGGAATTTAATAAAATTTGCCACACTACTCTCAAGATTGTAACGATATATATGCCCATCAGTGAATTTTGACGGCACCTTTACCTCATATATAATAAACATTTCAAATCTTTGTTCTCTGAAGATGTTAAAAATGTATCTTTTTCTTGAATTAATTTCATTTTCAGCTATCAGAGATTTCTTGGTTACATATGTTTATCAACCATTTTAATTTCTTTTGTGAGTTTCCTTTTCAGGTTATTTGCTTATTTTTCTTCCTTTATTTTAATAAACAGTTATATTGTCTATTTTTAAAAAGGGAGGCGGGCTTAAAGGAAATGTGATTTTTTAAAGAGAGACAATCCACTAGAGAGAAATAAATTGAAGCTATTAGATCAGAAGAAGGCTAGGGTTTGGGGGCAGTGACAGTTGCAAGGTGCTGGAGTCCACAAAAACTTGAGTGTCAAATATTGGAAGAGGGTCTCTCTTTCTGATTTAAAAAGAAAACAAAATTCTTCTAAAATCTGTCTAGGTCTAGCCTCTTCTCTAAGATAACATGGTTGCTTTCACCAAGAGTTCCCATTGTTTTCATTTAACAATCCATTTTTCCTTATTAGTCAGAATAGATTCAGATAAAGAAAAGTATCACATTGTGAGAAATGTTAATTCCCAAGGATTATAACAACATGTCTACTCTTTCATTTCAAGGATTGGCTTTGACATCAAATAAGTGAAATGATAGTCTCTCTCAAAAATGTTGTTTTTATTTAGCTAAAAATAGGATGAATGCCATCTATATGGAGAGAGACGAAACTGCAGTTATTTTCAAATTGCTAAATAAATTTTTTCCCCTCAAATCTGAGCCTAGATGACCATTTTGGAACTCTGCAAGGAACATAAACATGAAACATTCCAATTTCTCTATTTCCTAGAATACAAAATTATTTGGTGATGGCTTTTTTCCCTACACTTGATTTCTGGGTTATTTTCCAAGGTTTAGTCCTGCCAGTCGTCCTAAAATATTTGTTTTCTGAATGCTTAAACTCAATCCCAGCTGAAAGGCCCTGACAGAAATCCCTCATTGTAGTGAAGAGTTGGTAGTGGAAACTACTTCAAAATGCAGAGACGCTGGGTGCAGTGGCTCACACCTATAATCCTAGCACTTTGGGAGGCCATAGCAGTGGATCACTTGAGGCCAGGAGTTCCAGACCAGCCTGAGCAACATGGTGAAACCCCATCTCTACTAAAAATACAAAAATTAGTTGGGTGTGGTGGCGCATGCCTGTAATCCCAGCTACTTGGGAGGCTGAGGCACGAAAATTGCTTGAACCCGGGAGGCAGAGGTTGCAGTGAGCCAAGATCACGCCACTGCACTTCAGCCTGGGCGACAGAGCAAGTCTCTGTCTTAATAATAATAATAATGTAGTGACATGTTGCCTTTATTAGTTTTCTTATCTGTAGGCCATAAATTGTATTCTGATGGACAAACTGAGCCTGGGAAAAAACACTCAGAAATGCAATGGAAGAGTTATCACTACAGGGACTGGCTCAGCCATGACACATTTGTAAAGAAGGAAGAACTTCTAACCTCGGTAATGTTTCAGCACAGGAAGCCTTCTTGCCAGATCTCACTTTCATCAGTTAGAAGTAAGCTCGATGATGAGAATTTTGGTTGAACAATTTGTATTTATGGATTGAACACCTCTTTAGCCACAACGGAAAACTGGAAAACAATTATTAGCGTTCTTTCTGTTCTTTCTACAGAAACGCTGGCACAGAAGCCAGAAGTTACGCAGTCCATAAGAAATGTTACCAAGACATCCTGAATGTTGCTTTGATATAGTCATCCATGGTGCTATGTCACCATTCTGCCCTGAGCCACTGGGAGTCATTCTTTGCCTTGGTGCTCACACTGAATTCACAGAAATTCAAGACAAAATTCCGCCATATCACCTTAGGAAAATTGAATCATTTATTTTTTGCTGTGTTAATATCCCCTTATTATTCAGTTTTCCTGATACATACAATGTTCATTTTAAATGGTGGTAGATTTATTTACAGCAGAAACACAGAGAGGTGATTTGGCATAGTGATTAAGAGCACATACTCAAGGGGCCACACTGCCTAAACCTGAATCTGGCACTTACTACTAGTTCAATAAGCTTTTTTCTATGCCTCAGTATTCTCATAAGTAAAATGGGAATAATAACAGCCTGCATAGGACTACGGTGGGAATGAAATGAATTCATTCCCATAAAGTGCTTAGAACAGTGGGAATATTCAACATCCTCAGTAAATGTTTAGCCATTCTTATTAGTTCTCATTTTAAATTAAGAAAATGATTCACATTATACCATTTGAATTTGAATATTGACTACAATATTAGGAAATGTGATAGTACCTGAGGAAATTCTCAAGGGCTAAATAAGCACTAACACATCACAGAGAACCAAGAAATGTTCAAGTCTAAGGTGCAGGAACAAGACCTTGGGCTGCAGCCATGGATGTACCCTCAACTAGCTGTGTGACGTGGGGCCTTGCTTTCTTGTCTGTAATGAATTCTAGCCTTGAGCAAGCTATCATTCCTTGAATTCAATGTTTTTGTTCTGTCAGCTGAGTACACAATTTATACAAATCTGAACAGAATATAAGTATCTATCAAATGGTTTTCATCAAGTTAAAAAAAATGGAAAATAACATGGAGATCCCAAAGTCCAAAGTATGAGTTTGAGTGGTCCTGTCCCATTAACATATTTCCTTGTGTGAACACTGTAATGAGTGTTCCACTAAATAAGGCAGAGAAAAGTTCAAGAGCCTTTCTAGGACTGCTGTACCATGCATGGTACTGGAATATCGCTCACTTCCATGCTGTGGCTGACCAGAAGTGGGACTCCTGGCCTATGACTCTATTTCTAATCTGGATATTCTTATATTAATAATGTGACATCCCATAAATCACTTTTTAGGAAAAAGCAGAATTGGTGGTACATCATTTGAAATAAAATTAAAATAATGACAATTTCTAAGATTACTGGACTTCTGTAAAACCTGTTTCACCTGAGATGACTAAAATAAAAACTCATAAAAAATAATGAAATGATGGTGTTATACACACTGATTTATTTTAAAACCTAATAGGAAATCACAAAGTATTTAATAAAAATAGTTTTAAATACATTTTTAAAGTCTAAAGGAAAGTCTCTATAATTCTCCCACCTCCACCTCCCAAGTAGCTGGGACTATAGGCACATGCTACTACACCTGGCTTAAAGGTGCAGTTTTAATGGCAGATTTCAGACTCCTTAAGCTACATGATGGCTAATAGTCAGCTTAAGGCCTTAAAAAATGTACATTTATAAAACACTGAGGGAATTCACCAAAATGTTTTGTAAACATTATAAACAAACATCTACTATATAATGTGGGAGAAAGTTTCATGATCTATTTAGAAAGGTTTAAATCCTGTATTTTATATTATTTTATAAACTTACTATTACTATGAAATTTGCATTATACATTCTGTGTCACCCTTATATATCACCTTCACTAATATCAAGGACAGGCTTGTAAAATATATGTATTACACTATATACATACATACACAGACATAGTAATTCTTTCCCCTTGCATAATGCCTCTTCATAAGAACATATGTGGTCTCAGGAACAATCAGAGCATAGCAAAATGCTGCCTTAATTGTTTAATTAAATGTTGTGTGTCCACATGGTCTGGAAATGCTGCTTCAGACTTCTGCGCAGCAACATAGCTTCTCTGCAGATCTCCAATCTGCAAAAAATACAAGAATAAGACCATAGAATGAGATCAGAAAAAATGAATAAGGAAGTAAAAAAGAATATAAGACATAGTGTCTGCATGCTGTAGAAATTCAAAGGGTTCCTTTTTTTTTTTTTTTTTTTTTTTTAACAAGCCCACAACCGACATCACAACTCAAAGGATTTTTAAAGGCGAATTGCTTAATTGTGCTACTTTGATTTTAGAATTCTAGATTATAATTCAATCTTGAAAAGTATGTGAGAAAGATAAAATAACCAATTATATAAACAATTTACAGCTGTCTGGTAATGAATTTAGAAACCTATGTTTTCTTTTCCTGTCACTGATGATAGTATTATAAATGTAAAATGACATTTGCATGCTGAAACAGCCAGCTCTAGACAGCTCAGACAACTTAGAGAAAACTATCTGTAAGGTACCACAAACAAAAACATATTTTGATTAGAGTTGTTACCTTTTAGACAGAAAATTTAAGCAAAAACTCCTGTATTTAAGGCATAATAACATGTTTTGAGAGGTTTTAAGTGGTGCTGGCACAATAATGTTGGGAAAATATCTGGTTTTAAAAGTTTATAAAGCATGTCTCTGCTTTTCAATGAACTTGATATTAATTCCCAAAGAAAAACACACATACTGTCTGAATGTATCCTTTTTATTGATACATAACTTATATTTATGAGGTACATGCAATATTTTGATACAAGCATACAAGGTATAATGATCAAATCAGGGTAACTGGGGTATTCGTCACCTCAAACATTTATAATTTCTTTGTGTTGGGAGTATTCCAAATCTTCTAGCTATTTTGGAATATACAATAAATTATTAATTATAGTCTGAGTATATCTTTATTCATGGATATGTTCTAAAAAGGAAGGGCTTTTTGGTGTATATACTCAAAAAATCTAGATAAATTCTGGTAGATTTCTGGTAACGATATATATGTATTAAAACAGAAATTAAGTTCCCTTTTTTAAATCATAACACTTCTTTTTAATATATTGTTTTCTGTTACAGAAGTGTAGCCTTTTGCTTAAAGAAGATATCACATTTGAGTTATGTATTATTAAAATGTGGTGCTATTCCTGAAGGTAAGCCAGCCCTCTTAGGGGTTTAACTAAGCAGTAGCACAGTGCAGTGGGAAACACATGGACATCACTGGGATCTGGGTGTGAATCTGAAATCTACCACTGCCACAGGACGCAGAAGTCTTTCAACCTCTTTAAGCCTTGGGTTCCATTAGAAATTAAGCTGCTTGAGGTACAGGTTTTTGTCTTTTACTCATCATTACATCCTCTGTGCCAAAAACAGGGCCTGGTATATAGCAAAGGCTCAATAAACAGAACATCGGTCATGAAAAAAATGAGTGAGGAAGGCAGGGTAGTTGGGAGAATTAGAGAAAGTATGTAAAGCACCCAGAACAGTGGTTGGTACTTACGGGTGCTCAATAATTACAACTCATGAATGACAGCTTATTTTATTTTCAATATAGAAATGACAGTGTAGATGACTTCATATTTATGCTATGAAAAATAACATCTTTATAAATATTTTACGGTCTATCAAGACCCTAATTTACATCACAAATATTTTTAGCCATTTCCTTATTCTCAAAACAGACTCACCTTCCAAGTACAAGCTAGTTATTAGATGTCTTTTGCTTGTTTTCTTATTGTTAAAAATGGCATGTGGTTCCCTTTAGCTTTTGGATACTAACTGACTTGCAATACAGTATTAAGTTTCATTTCCCCCATATTTTTCATAGCTAAGATAGCTTTCACATTAGAATATCACTAATTTTACAGCAATTGTACCAGAAACTTGGTGGCAATATGATCTACTAATGATACACAGGATTTTGTTGCTGTAAAAGCCAATAGCTAAATACTTCCCAAACCAGGAGTTATTAAATGAGAATTTCTTCAATGACTAAATGCCATATTTCAAAACATAGAATAATTCTATAATCTATAATGGAGTTTAGTCAATATTCAGCAATAAATTAAAAGTTTTAAAAACTGTCCCTTGAAGTAAAGATGTATAAATTTAATAGAGTAATTAAGAGTTTTAAAAGGTCATTTCTTTCAGGAAGATGAGGTTAGAATTTCCTTATTTATCTGTACATTTTTTAAAACCAAGAAAACAAAAAAGAAGAGATCAGATGAAAAATTAATAAAGAAAGAATACCTTATCAGAGATTGTTGCAAAATTAAAATGCGGTTCATACATATGGGGTGCTAGAGATGATGCAGTTTGTAATAGTGCCCTTGCCTGTGTATAAAAATAAAGAAAAACCAAAGGCGTATGAACATATATCAGCACTATATTTGTGATTTTTTTTTTTTTTTTTTGGTAAAAGAATTCTTTACCTATGACAGGACTTAATAACATGAGCCTGTGATAAATACAGACAACATTCCTCATGAAATACAATTAACCACTGATACCTTGCCAAAATTATGTTAATAATAAATGCTTCACAAAACACAAAAAATAAGAGAACTGAAAATTCAGAGTACATTTAAAGTTATTTGGGAACCAATGTTCTCATAAAGTTTGTATTTCAATATGACATGCAATTTGAAATACAATCTTCTCAATACTACAACTTTCTTCTTAATCTAGTTTTTACTGATGTTGATTGACTAAGCAGGCTCTAATTACCTAACAACCAAAAAACCATTGTAAATTTCAAAGCCCAAAATTCTGTGCTGGATGACAGTGAACGACTATTTAATATAGTGCCGATCAGTTTTGTTAGTGAGACAGCAATTGAATATGACAAGCTTTCTGTTCTCTAAGATACTCAAAATATAACATTCACATTTTTTTTTGCGATCATAGGATCATATAATGCAGAGACCACTGATTAGCATGAGAGGCTTATACATTCATTAAGACCACAAATTCGACATTACAAGCTGCTAACAACCCCTCAACTTGTAGCTACATCTAAAACTTCTATCCATGACCCTGAAGACAAATTTGTATATCTTTTTAAATGGAAAACAAAGTGATATCAGTTCATATAGAATGACAGATGTAATTTTTAATAAAATGAAGTTCATATTATGAAATCTTTCACCAAAACATTTCAAATCAATTGTATGCTAGAGAAACTACAATAAGTAGGAGGAAAAGAAAATCACCAACATGGGAACAGAGAAAAATCACAAAAATCACTTGTTTCATCATATGAATATAGGCAAAGTTCCTGACAAACAAGTGTCCATTTTAGAACAGCCCGTAAACTATAAATCCATCTTCCTTACTTTGGGAGAATTTATGCAATAAAGGTAACATCCAATGACCTTTCTTTCCTTGTTGTTGTTATAAGTTTATCATTGTGCTTAGAAGACCAGACTAATGTACTGGCAATGCTGTTCGCCACGTCTGTGACCTTGGGCAAAGTTACCCTCCTCAAGCCTCCGTTTCTTTATCTCCAAAGTGGGGAATGTAATAATATTTGCCCTTGATTGCCACTAATATTGTATGAACATATTTAGTATTTTAAACTTTTTGTTTCACATATATCATTATAATAATACAATTTATTAAGCATCTACCATGTGCTCCATACTATGCTTCTACTATGCCAAGTGCATGATCTAATACAAACAATCCCTTCAAGTCACTACTGTTACACTCTATTTTATGTATCGTCCATTCATTCCACAAATATTGACTGAGCACCTACCATGTGGCAGGTACTGTTTTTGACGCTGGGAATATAACAGTTACATGACAGATATGGTCACTCTTTTCATGCAACTGACATTCTACATCCTACACATAAATATGAAAATATCTGATAAAGTGGTAAATACTGTGAAGAAAAAAAGTAAGAGATGTGACAGCACCCAAGGGCTCTTTTAGACTGATGGGGGAGCTGACCTTTCTAAGGAGCTGGCATTTAATCTAAGACCTGAATGACAAGAAAGAAATTTGTCATTGTAAGATCTTAAGGAAGAACACTCCAAAGGCCCTAAAGGAAGACAGAGCAGTGTCTGTCTGCAGAGCAGCAAGGTAGCGACGTGTCTGCAAGTCAGTGGGAAAGAAGGAGTGGCAAAAGATGCGGTCTGAGAGGGAGCCAGAGGCCAGGTCACCTGGGGCCTCAGGCCATAGGCATGGTTTCAAGTCCAGATTTTATTCCAGGTTCAAGGAGAAGGCACTAGAGGATGTTAAGCAAAGTAGTATTAAACAGTCTTCATTCAAAAAAAATCTCTCCGGCTGTCCTGAGAAGAGTGTATCATAGAGTGCACTTACTTGCTGATGTAAGTGGAAACGAAAACACCAGCTAGGAGGCTCTCATAGTAGTCCAAGCAAGAGATGAGGGCAGTCTGAAGAAGGGTTGTGGGAATGGAGAAAGGTGGCCAGGCTCAGAATGTGATGGGACTCTGAGGTCAGAATGACAGGGCTTGCTGAATATGATGTGGGCGCAGGTGTGGCAGGGGGAAGCAATAAAAAAAGAGAGGTTTCAGGGGTGGCGTGAAGGATTTTGGCTTGAGCGGTTATGTAGTAGACAGGGGATGGTGACTGGTAGAACAGCTCACTAAGATAGGGAAGACTGGGGAGGTGCAGATTTGTCCTAATAAAATCAAACATTCTATTTTGGACTCAGAATGGTTAAGTAACTTGTCCCAAGGTCACACAGCTAATACGCAACAGAGCTAGGATTCAAATCCATGCCTGTCAGATTCTAGAGCTCATTTAAAAATAACATACGCTGTAACGCTACCACACATGACAGCTTTTCTCTGAAGAAAGCAGACTGCCCAGCGTGCTGCTGCCAGTTCACCGACCTGTTCAACGTGGCCCTTCCGCATCTCCAGCACAGCCAGGTTGTTGTAGGCCTCGGCGTGGTTGTTGTTGTTGACTAGAGCCAGCCTGAAGCACTGATGGGCCAAATTGGTATCTCCTATTCCCTACAAAAGAAAGTCCATGTTCACACCCATGGGTCCATTTACTTCCTCCTCCCTTCTTTCCTCATAGATATCTCTTCTGCTACCAGACAAAAAGCATCAAGTGCCATACAATTATAGAAGTCAACATGAATTCTACATAAGTAGATTTAACCTGAGAATATAAAATAAGCCACAAGGACTCCTAGAAACTTCTAAATTTCCCCATAAGACTACAACCAACCTGGATTTAGGATAATTCCTGAAAATTTCTTCAAACTAATTCTTTTGTTTGTTTTGAGACAGGGTCTCACACTTTGTCACCCAG
This sequence comes from Piliocolobus tephrosceles, assembly GCF_002776525.5. Classification (NCBI taxonomy): domain Eukaryota; kingdom Metazoa; phylum Chordata; class Mammalia; order Primates; family Cercopithecidae; genus Piliocolobus; species Piliocolobus tephrosceles. Next base: position 17,601,212 of record NC_045439.1, read on the forward strand.
GCTGGAGTGCAGTGCTACGATCATAGCTCACTGCAGCCTTGACCTTCTAGGCCCAAGTGATCTTCCTGCCTCAGCCCTCAGGGTAGCTGGGATTACAGATGTGCACTACCACACCCAGCTAATTTTTTAATGTTTTGTAGAGACAGAGTCCCACTATGTTGCCCAAGGTGGTCTTGAACTCCTGGGCTCAAGCAATCCTCCTGCTTCAGCCTCCCAAAATGCTGGAAATACAGCCATGAGCCACTGCGTCTGGCTCAAACCAACTTTCTATAACAGAAATTGTATCAGAAAGACAACATACCACAGCTACATGTCCCAAGTTGTACCAGACATCAGCTGCCTCTTCTTCATTTTCAGCCAAAGAAAGGGCACGTTCAAATGAGGTCAGAGTCATATCATACTGCTGGGCATAGAAGCAACACAGCCCCAGATTGTTAAAAAGCTGGCCGTTATAAATGCCCATCTGCAGCAGTCGCCTTTTCAAAAAAGAACACACAAATTTTGGTGTCAGACTAACTTTGAAAGTTTTAAGACATATATATATATATTTTAACATAGTTAAAAATGAATTCATCTTGTGATTTTTGATACTCCTTAAGATTATAAATACAACGTGTTATAGTAAATGAAAAAATGTTTAAAGCAAATACAAACAGCTCTTTTATAATGGTACTAGTCACGGGGAATGTGTCTAGAGACAAAGAAAAACAACTGATCTAAGTTTTCTCCCCAAATGCTTTGTTAGAGAACCAAAATAAGAAATAGTCACAAAAGGTAAAGCCCACACACTTCAGCTTTATAAAGCTTTGCTGCCCATAGGGTAAATTCCTAAAACTCAATCTGAGGACTGTGTTTAGCATTAACCTCTACGTTTTCAGCTGAGTTGGAACCCATTTTTGGCTCTCTGTACTTTGTGCTTCAGCTGTGTCTACTGAACTCCAACGAGCTTCCACTGAGGAAGACAAAACCATCAGTGGATCCTCACATTATCCACTTAGCTTTCACACTGCAGCTCAAGAGCCCCATTTGCTTCTATGCATCATTAATCCCATGGGACAAAGGACAAGCGAGTTCATATAAGCAAACGAAAATCCAGCCCAGCTGCTGTGAGAAACCTATGACCCACTTTGGGGGCTGGGGAGTAGAGTCAGCTGCAGATGCACAGAATAGCGTTCTTATTATTACATTTTATGCCTCCAACACATATTTGGAAAGAACCCTTGTCAGCTGTCAGTCATCTCTTTGTATATTACCCAAGGGCTAAAGAGGAAATCAAAATTTAAAAATTAATTTCAGAAGTCATATGTAGAATGAAATAAGTACTTAAAGAAGAATCAGTGAATATAATTTATTTAGACTGAAAAAATATTTGGACAAGAATTGACAATGCTGCCCAAAACAGGTGATTCTGTTTCAGGTCCTTATCAAGGTTCAGAACATGGGGCCAAATGCTCTTCGCAAATCTTTTCACCTTTCAATTTCAGTGTCTTTATGTTTACTGGTATTAACGGAGGCAGTGATGATTATAAGTTTTAAGTAACTATTAAACTGTTACTGGTTGATGACAAAATGGCTAATGCATACAATGACAATGGGGTTTAAAACTCAGTCAGTTGTCCAGTGTGTTTCTGCAACATGCCAGACATCTGCACGTTTCCATTATTGGATGTCACTTTAATGCTCATAATACATCTTGGTGTTGAAATTTTAGTTTCATAAAGACATGGCCTATATCTTATTTTCTCTATACTTTCATTTCATCTTTGTTACTATTTTATCAATATTTCATAGGAAAGTAGTTCTACGAATTGGATGTGAAGTGCACCTGTAAAACCGGAGAGCTATTTCTGGCTGATCAGAATAGAAGTGGTTGCTTCCAATGCATGCGATGGCTTCCACATGAGTATTGTCTTGTTTCAAAACTTCTTTGTAGTATTCGGCTGCTGATGACATATTGTTCATTTCCTATTCTCCATCAAGAAAGAAGAGCAATATTTTATTAATACTGGACAAGAAATTATTTTTTTCTGACTGATTTAAGTCCATTCATTAGATAAGTATTTATTGAGAGGCTACCATGTGCCAGACTCCACTCTAGGCCCTGGGGATACATCATGAACAAAAAGAGAAAGTCACTGTTCTCAAGGAGGTGACATCTGGTATGAAAGGCAAACAAACATGTAATAGAAGGTTAAGTGCTGTGAAGAAAAACAGAGCAGGATAAGGAGAGAGAGAGAGCAGGGAGGGTGTGCTTCAGAAGGGTTGATGGAAGGGGCCACTTCGGAGAAGGTGCTATTTGAAGAGACCTGACTGAAGTGAAGGATCAAGTCCTGAGCATATCTGGGGTAAGCTCACCCTGGGCAGAGGGAAGAGCAAATGTATGAGTCTGAGAGGTTACGAAGGTAAATGAGGCTGGAAAAAGGGAAAGTGGCGCAAGAGGCAATGAGAGGCAGCCAGGGCCTTTGTCAGCCATGGTGACAACTTCAGATTTTTTTTCTAGTTGAGAAAAATCCATTAGGAGAGGAATAACAATCAAATTTGCATTTTGAAAGAATAACTTGACTGCTGCACGCTAGACATACCAAAATAGGAAAGCGTGGTAGCAGGAAGATCAAGAGTCCAGGAAAGAAAACACGGCAACCGAGACCAAGCTTAGAAATACATACAAAATGAAAAACTAAATAAACCTTCTACAGTTATTATATATTCTTTCTAAAATACTGATAATCATAAATATATGCATCTAATGTTATCAATGAATGTTGTATTTCTCAAATCCACCTTCAAGGCCCAGTTCAGGCTCCACATCCTTCACAAAGATTTCCCTAATGCCTTCACTTCACATAGCTGTCTTCTACCTCTCAACTTCCATGGCGTTTATTATGTGAACTTGTTCTCATTATAGAAGGACTCATACTTTTTGTTAAATTTTAAGCATATCAAATATAAGAGACTCTACTGATTGTAAGAAGCACCACACAGTGCTTTTTTAAACAGAATTTTTATTTGATCCTCACTGATATATTTAGACATATTCAAACACAGATTGTATCACAGATCACTCTTTTGCATACTTTATATAAAGTACATATACATAAGCAAAATAAATTAAATATAGTATTCATCTTTCACAAGAAGTATCAAATTCTTCTGAATCCCTTTTTGATTTGGTCATCAATGGCCAGGTGTTTCCACACAGTATTGTTCTATGCAATGATGATACAGCATTTCTTTATAATTAACAAACAGCAATTGTATAAATTTACGGGATACAATGTGACATCTTGAAACATGCATACATTGTGGAGTGAGAAAATCAGTCTAATTAACATATATATAGCCTCACATACTTATTTCTTCATGGTAAGAACATTTAAAATCCACTTTTAATACTTCTTAAAAGTGCTCCACTATTGTCTCCAAGATTTTCTTCCAAGCTATGGACAGTCATTCTGTTATGCTGATACCTGTGTTTTCTTGATCTTACCAGCAGGTGTCAACAAAAGCTTTCAGGCAACAATCAGTAATCATTACCAGGTTTACCATGCTCCCAAGAGTAATTACCCAAGTTTCCATATAAGCAGACTATGACAACTACATGGCAACTGCCACTTGGCCACAAAAATAAAAAGATGCTATCCATTTTAAGATGCACCTCAAGTTCTGAGATGTTAAAATGTGAAAAACAATGTTTTTAGAGTCCATGAAATATGGTAAATTCCTTTAGAGCAAGATCATATCGCGTGCCATTTCTTAGCACAAAATTTAGTGTTCTGGAAACTGAAAAATTAATAAACAAGAATTAAACAACTCTAAAAAATGTTCTTAGCTTCCCATGTTTCCATTAGAACAGAGGTTCTCAAACATTTTGGTCTAAGATTCATTTTAAACTGTTAAAAATTGCTGAGAAGTAGTTTTGTTTACATAAGTTATATAGATTAATACTAGAAATTGCAACTGAGATATCTTTAAACATTTACTTATTAATTCATTCTAAATGACATACATAACATTTTTAGGAAAAATCATAAGATCTTCTGAGTGGAGAAAGTCTGTGGGTTGTACAACCATGTTTGTGACAGAGTAGATTAGTCTGTTTAACCCAGAGAGAGAAGGTCGTTAAGTCCTTTTGAGCATAGATCTAAAGCCAAAAGCTCCACTTCTGCCTTTATCTATAATCAAGCTAACGGTCTGGCCTCCATTTGTCTAAATCTTGTATCTCTCTCTTAGCTGGTTCTCAACATGGAGGAACAGGGATGTAACTTATCAGTCCCATAAAACCCTAATAAAACATTCACCAGTTGACCCAAATCTATGCTTTATAGATATTTCTTCATGTGCTTTATATTTGAAATTCTTTTTCAAAGCCAACAGCATTCCACAGTGCTAGGCTTCAGTGCTACTCTACAGCTTCCAAAGGTGGCAATGCCCAAAGCAAAGAAGGCTCAAGCCTCAATAAGCCAGTTGGTTCAAGACTTTGGGTTCTATAAAATTACTTTTGAATACTTGTATACTTAATTAATGGACACAGAAATTGATTTATGTAATCTCGAGGAATTTTAGACTGAAACACCTATTGTACGGACAACCTCATATGCAGTTTTTCAATTAAGTTTTATAAACTTATAAAATACGTGCTTATGCTAAATAAATGTAAACCTTACAAAAGGGTACAAAATTAAAAGTAAATGCCCTGTCCCCAAATTCCAGTAGGCAGAAGCTCTGTTAATAGTTTTTTTTTTGTATTGTTCAGGAAATTTTGTTCATACATAAGCATATATATGGGTGTGCATATTTTAACCATAAACAGAATCATTCTATACATTTCAATATACAGTTTATTTTTTCACTCAGTGTCTTGACTCTTTCCATATCAAAACCAAAAGCTTTACTTCATATTTTTAAATAATACTTCTGCATAGTGTTCCATCAATAGAGATCATATTAAACCAGTCCCTTTTTGATCAAGCATGTTTCCTTTTTTTAACCAAAAAACATACTATAAAAACACCTTTGTACAGATCTTTGTGCACTTGTATGAAAACAGCCTTAAGGAAAATTCCTAGAAGTAATACTGCCAGGTCAAAGAGCATGCACATTTTAAAATATCATCAATAACTGCAAAAAGCTTCCAAATGTTCATACATGGAGCTTGTTTCTCTACACCCTGGGCAACCCTAGATAACATAGAACTTCTTCATCTTTGCTAATCCGATTGAGTGAAAAATGGCTTATCACTGTTGTTTTAGTTTTTTATATCTTTAATTATGACAAAGGTTAGGCATTTAACACATCAGATATTATTTCTATTTCTCTTTCTGTGAGCTGCCAATTGCTATCTTTTGTCTGTTCTTCTATCCTATGCTATCTTTTGTCCTTCCACTATTGTGTGTGTGGGAGTCTTGGGTGGAACACTGCCCTCTGGGACACAGGAGAGCTGGAGGCTGAGGTGTGGCTCAAGAATCCCTGGGCATTGACTGTGTTCTATTCCACATGAAAAGAGCCTGTGTTGATGTTGACCATAGTTCAAAAACACAGGAAGGCTCACTGTTTATAAACATTCTCTTCAGAGGAAAAGTTTAGATGGCTTAATTAAGTTCTTCCAAATAGGTGTCACCAAGCCCTAAGTACTAAACGGGGGCGGTTTAGTCAATGCAGCTGGAACTTGGTTGTTGTCTCATCTCTGTGGTGATCTTACTTTCATGGAGAGGGTGAGTGGCCGCTGTGTAGGCTGAAAGGAAACAGCCTAAGGAAAAGCCACATCATGACATGGAAATACCTCGTTTCCATGTTTACATTCTTGACTAAATAGATGAGAATGTGTGTGTGTGTGTGTGTGTGTGTGTGTGTGTGTGTGTGTGTGTGTTTAAACCTCCCAACTTCAGCAATTTTTAAGCAATGTGTAGTGTGAGGAAATCAAAAGCAGTCTTTCGTCTGTTCCAGGTATGCCAACTGTTTTCCCTGTTTGATATTTTTACCTTTTGTTTTGTTGTATATGGATTTGGTTTCTATTTTTTGTTTTTGCCATATAGAAAATTTAACTTTGACATTCTCAAATTTATCAATCTTTGCTATTATGGCTTTCTAACTTTGTGTCATGATTAGAAAAATCTTCCTCATTCCAATTTATACAAATAATTCATCTGTGTTTACTTCTGGAAATTTCAGGGTTTCATTTTTTGAAGTTTTAAATCTTTAAAGTTTTAAATCTGGCAGTCATGAATAGTATAAATCATTACTCATCTAGCTCTATTTTTAAACTATTTATTAAATAACCAAGTAATGCAATCGGCTTAATAGGCCATCTTTATCACATCTTAAATTTTCATATATATGAACACACATTGATTCTTTATTGTTTCTTTATTTTTTTGTTTTTTTGAGACGGAGTCTCGCTCTGTCGCCCAGGCTGGAGTGCAGAGGCACAATCTCGGCTCACTGCAAGCTCCGCCTCCTGGGTTCACACCATTCTCCTGCCTCAGCCTCCTGTGTAGCGGGACTACAGGCCCCCCAACCGCGCTCGGCTAATTTTTTGTATTTTTAGTAGAGATGGGGTTCACCGTGTTAGCCAGGATGGTCTCTATCTCCTGACCTCATGATCCGCCTGCCTCGGCCGCCCAAAATGCTGGGATTACAGGTGTGAGCCACCACGCCTGGCCTATTTTGTTTCTTTATTCCTCTATCAGATTTGTTTAAATTTTACTAGTTCTAGAATAGATTTTATTAATGTAGACTTAAAATAACATTTTCAAGTATATAAATGCCACTTCAAGTATATAATAAATTTGGTATCAAGTGATTTTTACAGTGGTTATTTTTTATCCAATTCTCAAAATGTCGATACAAAATCTATAATTAGATTTTTAAATTATTATTATTATTATTTTTGAGATGGAGTTTCACTCTTGTTGCCCAGAATGGAGTGCAATGGCGCGATCTTGGCTCACCACAACCTCCACCTCCTGGGTTCAAGCAATTCTCCTGCCTCAGTCTCCTGAGTAGCTGGGATTACACGCAGGCACCACCAAGCCAGGCTAATTTTGTATTTTTAGCAGAGAAAAGGTTTCTCCATGTTGGTCAGGTTGGTCTCAAACTCCCGACCTCAGGTGATCCGCCCACCTCAGCCTCCCAAAGTTCTGGGATTAAAATACAATTAAATAACGGCAGAAAATGAATGCTGCAGTAGTTTTCAAATCTTGTTTTGCATCAGAATCAATCACCTAGTGAGCTTGCTAAAAATCCAGATGCCTGAGTCCCAGCTTCCAGGACTTCTGATTCAGAGGAAGAGGATCGGTCACGCTTCCCATCCACTCCCAAGGTAATTTCATACACAGTAAGGTTTGAAGACCCCTAGAATAACATTTCCAGGGTAAGGATTTTAATTGCAAATGCCTTTCAACAAAGAACAGCTAAAATTAAGATCTGTCTTTCAAATGAATAAACAAAATACCTCAAGAAAAACTGAAACAACCGACAAAGAAATCTGGCAAGGATAAATCATTTTAAACAAACAACGAACAATAAGTAGTTCAACATATTCATCCTAAAATAGACAATATTTAAAAAGATATCTTCAACAATGAAAGATACATAAAAAGAAGAGAACATAGAGGAATGGAATTCCTCCAGCCAGGGACAAGCATGATGTATATAACAAAAACCCTACAGGCATACACAGTGCAGGCTGCAATGCTAAAACCAACTTACTGATTAACTGAACATCTATTGTCACATAAAGAGAAAAAGAATACACTGGAAATCTGACTTTGGTGTGGTAAACTTTGACATAAGGGAAATTAACTATGCAAATTCAAGGCAAAAGACTGAAATACTGCCACCAACTATTTCAAGTCTGTGCTTAGTCTTTGATCACTCTATTTGTGTATGATTTTTCCTACAACTGAGAGGCTTTCCTCTCCACTCCTTTCTTCCTTCAAGTGTATAGTCAACTTAGAGCAGGGAAAGGTTGAGAAAAGGAATCCACTCCAGAGCTACTCCATATCACAGCCACAGCAACAGTGACTGTAACAGAGGCTTGGAAGGAATTCTTCTGACCAGCAACCATGCAATAAAGACGGGATAGTTCTCTAGCTCTTTCTGCTAGCACTTCCTGCCTAAGAAGAGAAGGGCAAAAGGGCTGAAATGAGCAGAAGGCAAGGGCCTAAAGGTCAGAGCTCCAATTGCACTGGCATAGTCACCACCAGAACAAGCATGAATTCCACTGGTTTAGCTTGTTGGTCAAAGTTTTATTCATACTCAATTTAGAGTCCAGAATATTTTTATTGATTGATCAAAGTCTTCTATTTATACATTTATAAAAATTACATTTCAAAAGGAAATCATAGTTTTTCTAGACAACGTTAAAATACTTTTATTTAAAAAGTAATGCATGTTTATTATGGAAAATCTGGAAAATACAGAAAGTATAAAAAAATCATTCATACACTATCACCTAGGTATAGCAGCTATTAATATATTCCATTCTTTTCTAACATGATTTCAAAATATCATACCTAGCATTTTCAAGGAATTTCAAGCAGAGGTGTGTCTGTTCAAAGATATATTGGAAGTCCTAAGCAATAAGACATATTTTTAGAAGTGGTAAAATAATTGAAAGGAAGAGATGAAACCACCTGTATTTGCAAATGATGATTGTTTTATTTACTTAGAATATCCAAGAGGACCTATGAACAAGATCTTAAAATTTAAAGAGTTGCTAGTAACAAAAAAAGTTTAAAAAATAATACATTCCTATCCACCAGAAATAATCAAATAGAAAATACAAGAGAAAAAAAAAGTGAGGATTCCATTCATAGTTATACCTAGGAATACACCTGCATAGAAAAAAGTTAACATAGCAGGCCTGAGACCACTATTCTTAGAAAGGCCTGTATCTGGGAATTTGACTGGTTCTCTACATTGATATGAACTTTCCCCAAATCATAAGCGTAGCTTGCTACACCTAACCTGTTTGCATAAACAGTGTGGTTTGTGCTGAATGCCTGTTTACTTCTGGGAGTGTTTGCTGTGTGATAAACAGTGTGTGATTATATGACCAGCATCCAATAGTAACCATGGATACAGAGTCTCTAATGAGCTTCCCTGGTAGACATCACTTCTCATGAGTTATCACAACTCGCTGCTGGAAGAATTAAGTGTGTCCTGTGTGACTCCACCGGGAGGGAGCTCTTGGAAGCTTGTACCTGGTTTCCTCTGAACTTTACCCCAAGAGCTGTTTCCTTTTACTAATTTTACTTTGTATCCTTTTGCTGAAATAAATCTGAGTCCTGTCAGTCCCAGTAAATCACTGAATCTCAGCGTGGTCTGGGGGACCCCCAACACACCATCTTTCTAGAGATAATTACAAAATATTCACTGAAGAACAAAAAAAGACCTAAGTAAATGGAGAGTTATATCATGATTGAGAATGGGAAGAAAGGCAGCCCACTCACCCACTCCCCATCATTCACACAGTCAATGTAATTCCAATCAACACACCTCCAGGGATTTTTATGGTTCTTGATAGGCCAATCCTACAATCACTATGGAAGAGCAAAGGGCCAGGAAAACCAACTGTAAACAAGAAGAACAAGGTGGTAGGATTTGCCCAACCTGATATCATGAATTGTTGTAAAATGATAGTAATTAGACAGCAGGGAAGATATCTCAATGGTACTTTCCGTGGAATTTGATGACATGACTAAAATTTATAAGCATGAAGCCAGGAGTTCAAGACCAGCCTGATCAACAAAGTAAGATCTCATTTGTGCAAAAAGTAAAAAAAAAAAAAAAAATTAGCTGGACGTGGGGGCACAAGCCTATAGTCCAAGCTACCCAGGAGGCTGACATAGGAGGATCACTGGAGCCTAGGAATTTGGAGGCTGCAGTCAGTTATGATTACACCACTGTGATCTAGCCTGGGCAACAGAGTGAGAACCCATCTCTAAATACACACACACACACACACACACACACACACACACACACACACATAGAGAGAGAGAGAGAGAAAGAGAGAGTATGTAATGTAATGTCAGTATCCTTTGTCCGTTTGTGGTAGATACATTTTGGGGCTTTCTATTCTGTTCCATTGGACTGTTTGTCCATTCTTATACCAATGTTATAGCAATGCAAGAATCACCTAATACACCATCTAAGAAGGGATTCATTACCAGAATATAGAACTCAAATAACTCAACAAGAAAACAAGCAATCCAATTTAAATATGGACAAAAGACTTGAATAGACATTTATCAAAAGAAGACATACAAATGGCCAACGGGTATATGAAAACATGCTCAACATCACTAATCATCAGGGAAATGTAAATCAAAACCACAAAGAAATATCATCTCACCTCAGTTAGAAGGGCTATCATCAAAAAGACAAAAAATAACAAATGCTGGCAAGGATGTGAAGGCAGGGGAATGAATGCTCGTACACCGTTGATAGGAATGCAAAGTAGTATAGTTGTTATGGAAAACAGTATGGAGTTTCCACAAAAAAACTCAAAATAGACCTACCATATGATCCAGCAATCCCACTGATGAATATATATCCAAAAGAAAGGAAGTCTGTATATCAAAGAGATATCCCATGTTTATTGCAGCACTATTCACAACAGCCAAGATGTGGAGTCAACCTGAGTGTCCATCAGTGGATGAATGGATAAAGAAAATGTGGTATATAGACACAATAAAGTAATACTGAGCCATAAAAAAAGATAAAATCCTGTCATTTGCAGGAACATGAATGGAACTGGAAGTCATTATGTTAAGTGAAATAAGCCAGGCACAGAAAGAAAAGTGCCACATGTTCTCACTCATGCAGTAGCTAAAAAAGTGAATCTCATGGAGGTAAAAAGTAAAATTATGGTTACCAGAGGCTAGGAAGGGTGTGGGGAGACTGGAGGATGAAGAGAAGTTGGTTAAGGGGTACAAAAATATTTAGACAGAAAGAATAAGTTCTACTATTTCATAGTACAGTAGGGAAATTATGGTTAACAATAATTTACTGTATATTTCAAAATAGCTAGAAAAGAAGAATTGTAATGTTCCCAACACAAAGAAAAGATAAATGTTTGAGGTGACAGATAACTCAATTACCCTGATTTGATCATTACACATTGTATACAGGAATTAAAATATACATGTACCACAAAAATATGTACAACTATGGTGTATCAATAAAAAAAATAATAATAACATGAATTACCTCATAGATTCTTGCAATTCCACAGAGCAGGGTTACTTCTCCTGGAAACTTATCTAAGCCTTGTTTGAAAAGATTTAAAGCAGTCACAGGTTGATCCAATGAGACATAAACCTAAAAACAAGATACATTTCAATAAAAGTATAGATTCTTAAAATAATATTTGTTATGACATTTATAATTATTGATTAGTAACAAATTATCTCCTAGATACTACAGTAAAGAATTTTCAGTCGGGCATGGTGGCTCACACCTATAATCCCAGCATTTTATGTGGTTGGACTGCTTGAGAACAGAAGAAGTTCAAGACCAGCCTGGGCAACACGGTGAAACCCCATCTCTACAAAAAAATACAAAAATTAGCTGGGCATGTTGGTATGTTCCTGTAGTCCCAGCTATTTGGGAGGCTGAGATGGGAGGATCACTAGAGCCTAGGAGGTCAAGGCTGCAGTGAGCCGTGATTGTGCCACTGCACTCCAGCCTGGGTAACAGTGAAATTCTGTCTTAAAAAAAAAAAAGAAGAAGAAGACGAAGAAGAGGAAGAAAGAATTTTCAAAAATGTGCAGGATTAATTTTCAATAATGATGTTATAGTTTTATTTCTACATGTTATATATAAAGCATTCATTCATTTATTCTCTAACAAATGCTTACTGTGAGCTTACTATGCCAGAGACTGGCAATAGTAACTAAACAAGAAAGAATCGAGGGAAAACCTTTTTAGGATAGAACAGACATGAGTATGTCTATAGGCTGGCATTAAGAAACCAATTAGGAGACTGAGGTTAAAGATGCTGAATAAAGAGGAGATGACCCATGCAACAAGGCCTGAGAGAGACAGGCAGTGGACAGGCCCCTCCAAAACAAGAGAGGACACAGGTTCATGAGGTAGGGGAGTTAAGCAAGTTAGCACATAATGGCTTCCACTTCATTAGCAATTAGAACATTAGCATGAATAAACTATATACTTAATAGGAATTTCTAAAACAGTATTACTATTTTACGTGTGACAACATAAGATTATGACACTTTTTTCATGATTTTCGGATCCACTTTCTAAACAGTAAGAGTGTGTTTTGAGAAAAAACCCAAAGGGATACAACAGAAAACTAAAGTATTTATCATTAAAGTTTGAGATTAGAGAGAGAGGCATGGACAATAACTTTTCAGTTTTTACTTATACACTTTTGAACTATACAAGTTCTATACTTTAAAAATATAACAAATAATATATAATTAGTATTTACATAATCTAAAAGGTTTAATTTTTAAATTAACAATGAAGAACTTTAAAAAACAACGTTCTTAAAATCTGCTTGATCTCTTTCCTTTGTGTATATATATAACATATGTAAATATATATTATATAAAAATATTTATATTATATTACTATATAACAGTATACATTATAATAAACATGATATATAGTTATATTATATATTTAGATTATATATTTATTATATTATATATTACATATTTATACTATATGATTATATATGTATATTATTTTATATATTTATAATTATATAATTTTATATATTTTTATATAAATTAAATATATTGTATTAATATATAAAAATATACACACACACATATATATACATTTCTTTTTTAAAGAGATGGGTCTCACTATGTTGCCCAGGCTGGTCTCAAACTCCAGGACTCAAGCAATGCTCCAGCCTCAGCCTCACAAAGTGCAGGAATTATAGGCACAAGTCACCATGCCAGAGCTCTTTCACTTTTTGACTTTTAATTTCAGGGTACATGTGCAGGTTTGTTATATAGGTAAACTCATATCATGGGGAGTTTGTTGTACAGATTATTTCATCACCCAGGAATTAAGCCTAATACTCATTAGTCATTTTTTCTGCTCCTCTCCCTCCTTACACCCTCTCAGAGGCCCCAGTGTCTGTTGCTCCCCTCTATGTGTCTATGTGTTCTCATCAGTTAGCTCCCGCTTATAAGTGAGAACATGCAGTATTTGGTTTTCTGTTCCTGCGTTAGCTTGCTGAGGATAATGGCCTCCAGCTCCATCCACGTTCCTTCAAAGGACATGCTCTCATTCTTTTCTATGCCTACATAGTATTCCAGTGTATATGCACCACATTTTCGTTATCCAGTCTGCCATTGATGGGCATTTAAGTTAATTCTATGTCTTTGCTATTGCGAATAGTGCTGCAATGAACATACGCGTGCATGTGTCATTGTGACAGAACTAAAATCTGCTTGATCTCTATTACATAATAACCATCCATTCATACATTAAACAAAAACTGTATATTTTACCTCTATATAGTTGTGTAGGGAATAATAGATTTAAACAAATCAATTTATAGAAAAACAGGTGAAGTCATGTATTCAACAAGAGTTAAATAAAAAGCATATTTTTTCAACGACATAGTTAAGTGATTATCAACTAAGATGATAGTCAAATAGTATGACTTCAGCCTTAACTTCTAGTTCTTTCCAAAAACTTTACTGTGATGCCCAGAAACTTCTTTAAGACTTTAAGTGTAGGCTGGGCATAATGGCTTACACCTGTAATCCCAGCACTTTAGGAGGCTGAGACTAGAGGATTGCTTGAGGCCAGGAGCTGGAGACCAGCCTGTGCAACACAGCAAGATTCCATCTCTACCAAAAAAAAAATTATCCAGGCACAGTGACCTGTAGTCCCAGCTACTCAGGAGGCTGAGATGGGAGGATCGCCTGAGACTGGGAAGTCAAGGCTGCAGTGAGCCGTGATAATGCCACTGCGCTCCAGCCTGGGTGACAGAGTGAGACCCTAACTAAGAAAAAAAAAAATTGTTTAAGTTGAATATATCACATATAGAAGATAAAGTTAGATACCAGATAGTTTCAAAAATTTTTGAAAGTCATTAAAACATACTAAGACTAGCACAGTAAATTTATATAACTTTCATTTTGCTTCTTTTTCATATGTTAATTTTTATTCCCATATTTAGGAACTAGTAGCACTTCCTTTTATATCTCATCTTCTTTTGAATCTCCTTTACCACATTTTTTAATTTAAGAAACTCTAACAGATAAAGCAAAATTATGTCATTACCACCACTTGTATTTTTCTTTCAAAATAGCCTCAGTGAGGGTCAAGAGGTAACTTTACCCCACTATTGAAAATTCTGGCCAGGCATGGTGGCTCCCACCTGTAATCCCAGCACTTTAAGAGGCCGAGGCAGGCAGATCACTTGAGGCCGGCAGCTCAAGACCAGCCTGGCCAGCATGGTAAAACCCCACTGCTACTAAAAATACAAAAATTAGCTGGGTATGGTGGCGTGAACCTGTAATTCCAGCTACTTGGGAGGCTGAGGCAGGAGAATCACTGGAATCCAGGAGGCAGAGGTTATAGTGAGCTGAGATCATGCCACTGTACTCCAGCCTGGGCAACAGAGCAAGACTCCATCTCAAAAAAAAAAAAAAAAAATGCAAGAAAATTCTAGGTGGCCCTATCATTTCTGCTGTGGCTGTAGGTGGCACTGCAGCAGTGACTAGGTCTGGAGTCAGAAAGACCTGGATTCGAATGCTAACTCCTAACCACCAAGTGACCCTGAAAAACATACCCCTCTTTAAATTTAATTTTCCTTAAGAGTACAAAGGAAATGATAAAACTCACCTTTGCAGGGTTATTGTGAGGGTTAAATTAAACTGCGTATATAATGAACATGATAAAATGTTTTATACTGAGTAGGTGATCAATAAAGGAGAAGTATTATTTTTATTATTATGCCTCAGCCGAGTAACTAGGAATCTACGTAAACACAGTCCCTGTTCTCTACTGCGTGCTCAAGTGGGATACAAATGTACTGCAGAAAATAAGGCCTCACTGGGGCCTGTTATCTATGCGAGTAGTGAGCCTATGGTATTTTCTCCTGTCCTAATGGGCAATCTCTCAAATGGGTCTTCTTATTTTTCATGACAATTAATTTCTTATGAGACAGTTACCCTCCATATGTTCTCATTTTTTCCCTTGCTCTAAAGAAAAACAAGTTAAATCTAAACATAGTAACTTGCCAAATATTCCTGAGGAAGCTGTTTACTCTCCCCATGCAATGGCCAGAATTTAAACATTTATTCTGAGAAGGCAGATTTCACTCAAATTAAGATTTACTTACTTTTGCCAAGTACAGAAATGTATCTACCATTTCCTGCTGCTTCAGGGCTGATTTAAACTGTTTTTCTGCTTCACGATACATTCCCAACCTACAAATAGCAATTTTAGGAATTAGATATTCAACTGAAAAATAAACACTACATCATACCCTGAGGATGAATAGAGACAAATTATAAGAGGAATATAAGCACACACCAAGGAAGGTAATGTTGCACATACACATAAATTAACGTGTTTATTTATACAGTTTAGCAATAAGTTGCCTATCTCCCATATTCACTGGCTTCTAACCCCCAAACGGTATGTAAGGAGTCTGTCTGAAGCCTAGTCACAGCAGGACTAAGATAATAGCTGCTAGTAAGCCAGGTCACATCAGTTCACCACCCAAAGAGCTTATGATCAGCTGGACATATGGCAAGTGACCTGAATAAATGCTTAGAGTCTCCATATTACTGGAAGAGCTGAAGGATGACATTTATTTGAAAACATCTTCTGCTCTGAGACAAAAGCACATTTTTAAAAGCTATCTTTAAAAGTTATTTTGACCGCCGGGCGCGGTGGCTCAAGCCTGTAATCCCAGCACTTTGGGAGGCCGAGACGGGCGGATCACGAGGTCAGGGGATCGAGACCATCCTGGCTAACATGGTGAAACCCCGTCTCTACTAAAAATACAAAAACTAGCTGGGCGAGGTGGCGGGCGCCTGTAGTCCCAGCTACTCGGGAGGCTGAGGCAGGAGAATGGCATAAACCTGGGAGGCAGAGCTTGCAGTGAGCTGAGATCCGGCCACTGCACTCCAGTCCGGGCGACAGAGCGAGACTCCGCCTCAAAAAAAAAAAAAAAAAAAAGTTATTTTGACCAAGTAATAATTAACACTTGAGTAATATAGTTATACCATTTTATTATTCTAGAAATCTTGTTTTCCCTTATTAGATATCTGATACTGATTGTCCTAGTCTATGAATCTGAGATTTGCTCCTTGCCTAAATATGACTGTCCTGATGTAAGTAGTGCCTACCTCTTAAACCCAGGAAAGAATTTGTTGCCACTGATTCAATCATTAAGACACAACTTTCAACAGGTCTATTCATTCATGTCCTGAATAGACCTGTTAGGCTTACTCATAATCACTAATTTTTAGCTATCTGAGAGCTACTCAGCTACGATAATGTTTCATTTTGTGAAATAAAATCAAAATGATACACAGTATGCTCTGTTGTGCTATTTTCATTTAAAGGTTTGAAAGAAGATCTTTGATCATTTTTCATAACCTAAACCTTAAGCATTGGTGTGGCTGATGCCCAAATAGCTACTGGAGGCCTTGGGATGAAACTGGTTAAAGGCTAAAGGTCAAAGAACTCTAAAGTTCTGAAAAACAACATATTTATGTACATAACATCAACTGAACATGAAAATCTTTTTATTTCTTTTGAGATAGAGTCTCTGTCACCCAGGCTAGAGGGCAATGGTGGGATCACAGCACACTGCAGCCTTGCCCTCTGGGGCTCAAGCAATCTTCTGCCTCAGCCTCCCAAGTAGCTGGGATTACTGACATGTACCACTAGGCCTGGCTAACTTCTGTATTTTGTTTTCGTAAAGACAGGGTCTCACTTTGTTGCCAAGGCTGCCTGCAAACTCCTGGGCTCAAGCTATCCTCCCACCTTGGCCTCCCAAAGTGCTGGGATTACAGGCATGAGCCACGGTGCCTGGCCGTGCATGCAAGTCTTAAACACTTGACTGAAATACAGTCACTAAATTCCATTAATTTAAAGTATCCATGAGAGTCTGTGTATTTTTATCTAACTTGTTTCTTTCCAAAAATCATTTGAAAGGGATTACAATAAAAAGATACATATAAAACAAGAACATGAAAACAGAAATAGATTATTTTAAAAACAATGGAGATAGATAAATTTAAAAAATAAAAATATAATCAGAGATATTGAGCTACATGAAAGTCAAAGAACCATGTTTTTTATTACTACAGCCTTAAGAGATAACTTCATCTAATGCTATCAAAAAGCAATCTACCACATGAATTCTTGTGCAAAGAAAATGGAGCATGCCATGTTCAAAGAAAGTCAAGGCAAAAAACATCAGTCAAGTTCATAAACACCAGCCAATATCACAGAGTCAGAGTCCAGCTGCCAACTTTTTCTCTCCAACTTAAATTTAACAAAATTGTAAAGTGTCGACCGTATGCTTATTTCTTGATGGTAAGGAGATGAAAAATGAAGAAAGTAACAACCATGTCCTTAAAGCAATGATAATCAAAGAATGAAACAAAACATGTTCACAAATAAATTTAATCATATTATGGTCAATCAGGAAAAAAAGCGCTTTGAGAGCACAGAGGAGGTTCAGGGAGATAGTAAACAGGCAGGATTTCAACAGCTAGATGTGCAGGGAAGAGGGACATTTCCAAAATAAAATTAAACCATGAACATAAGTACACAGGCAGTAAAGTACACAGCAGGTTAGGGAATGCTGAATTTGGTTTCATTGAAAAGGATATAATAATGGGAGTACAGCTGGATGCAGTGGCTCATGCCTATAATCCCAGCACCTTAGGATGCCAAGGTGGGAGGATGGTGTGAGGCCCGGGGTTCAAGACCACCTTGGGCAACACAGCAAGAACCTGTCTCTATAAAAAAAAGAAAGTTTTAAAAAATTAGCCGGGCATGGTGGCATGTGCCTGGAACCCCAGCTACTTGGGAGACTGAGGCAGGAGGATGGCTTAAGCCCAGGAGATTGAGGCTGCAGTGAGCCATAATCACACAACTACACTCCGGCCTGGGTGAAAGAGCAAGACCCCATTTCTAAAAAATAAAATAAAATAAAATATTACACAAAATTACCTTCAGCCTATGTGTATAAGGTTTACATGAAACATACAGGAATTTCATCTTTAAACCTGGTCCCATCCCCAAGATATCTCATTATATATATTCAAATATTCCAAAATCTGAAAAAACACAAAATCTGAAACACTCTGTTTCCAAGCATTTCAGGTAAGAAATACTTAACCTGTAATTATTTACTGGCCTCTCTTCCATTCTATTGTAAACCATTTGAAAGAAGGGACAATCTAATCTTTGTATTCCCAGTTCCTGGCAGAGTAGCTGCCCATTAAATATGTTACTGAGTGAATGAATGTGTAAATGAAAGAATACCGAATATGTCATAAAGATGGGCAGGTGTTAAAGAACAGAAAAGAAGGATAATTTAATATGACAAGGTACACTCATTTAAATGCCATCATTTATAGATGGCAAAAGCAATTAGAGTTTTGCTTTCCTTTAATTATCAAGCATTTCTGAAGGTTTTGCTTGGCAGCTCAAGATTTCAAGATTGTCTCCAGGAATTCCATTCATAAGAGTTTAATGATATAATGGTCTAAAATTACCTTTTAGCAGAAAACATGTTTTCCATCTAGCAGCAGGAAAAAACACTTTGGAGTTCTATGTGAAATCTCTAAATGGAAAGTAGTCTTAATTTCAATGGCAGAACAATAAACATGCTTTTTATCCCATTTATAGTCTTCTTTTTTCTCACAGTACTTGAATGACAACTGAAGCTTATAAATATTGAAGTGTGTTCATAGTAACTGAAGTCTACCCTATTTTAATAATAAAAGATATTTATATTTATAAAATAGAATTGTTGATTTGTTTCTATTTTTCCAAATGTTCTATACACATTTCAATATCAGCAACAAGTTTCAGATCTTATTTACTAGTTGCTATATAAATATTCATAAAATTCATTATGATTCTTCTGATCTTTCAGTTAATTTGCTTTAAAATACATTTAAACATTAAGGGAATATAAGAATATTCAGGTCCTAGAGAAACAATTTGGAATTGTGGAAACAGCAAGATAATTGGCATCAGAAAGTGAGCTCAAGTTCTTGTTCTGCCACTTACTGTTTATGTGAATTTGGACAAATCACTCTATCTTTGTGAGGCTCAATTTTTCTCATCTGGAGAAAGGACTAACAATAGCCACTACCTCCAAGGTGCTGTGAGACTTAAGTGAAATGGTACAATGTAGGAACAAAGTATCTCTTAACTGTGAAGTGTTTTACAGATGTGAGGCATGGGTGTAAATAAAAGATTTGATTACCAAGAGAACAGAAGTAGAAATCAGCAGACTTGGTTCTAGTCCCTAGTCTGTTACTCACTAGCTCCTGATGCAAATTACAACCACTCTCTGGGCCTCAGCTTCCTCATGTGAAAAGGGGAGTTGGGCCTGATGGTCTCAAAGCTTCCCTCTCCCAGCTCAGAAGTTTTATTATTCTAAAGGTATCAATTCTTATTGCTACCCTGTGATTGTTAAGTAAACGCTTTATCAAGTAAGCCAAAGACCTAGTTCTCGTTTCTTCATGGGAAAATCTACCCTCCAAAAAAGTATCAGATTTGAGACCCTAAAATACATGGCCACTTCTAAGCCCTTCAAAAATAATGAAATTTACCTGTAGTAACATTTTCCAATCTGTACCTTCCACCACCAGTCCTTGTACTGAGAATGCTCTGTGGAGAGGGCAGCCAGATCCAAAGCCTTTGAAAACAATTCATTTTAGATTAGTATTTTATTTTCTAACAATAAGCAGTCAGGAAAATAAATAATGAAATAGACCATATAATTAGCACCAGTCAAAACGTGCATTAGAAATCAGACAAAAACTCAAGTTGCTCATGTTTCCAGATGGCCCCACCAATTTTCGCTAATCAGTTCCAGACCAGAGGGCTAATAGCAGATGAGATAAAAACACTCATCAAAGGGAAGCAGATGTACAATATATTTGAATATAATTTTAATATACAAGACACAAAACTGATATTAAAAAATGCCTAAGTTTTTACCCACTCCCCCTGACTTATCTACTATATAATGATTCAAAATGCCTCCAAACTCCGCGGCAGTCAAGTCTTTGGTGTGTAAGCCAGATCCAGGGGCAGTGTCCACTTTCAAGACAGATGTAGAAAAAGAAAGAAAGATTAAGAAAGCAGGTAGAGAAAAGATTTGGAAAATGGGATCATGAAGAAGAATGAAAGGAACTTAAGTATTTGGACGACTGCTGTCTTCAACAATTGTCATTCCACTTTTCTGACATCACCTTACGTCCCAGTAAATTCTAAGTAGCAGACTCCCCTTTGTCGAAAACTAAAAAAGATCTTCTCTTCAATTGCTTTCCTATTTTACCTTTGTTTATCCCATATCTTTAATACTCTCAAGTTTGTTCCCTCTATTGTTTATTCAAGATTAGACAAGAGGTGACTAAGAATCAGAATTTTATATAGAGGAAGTAGAAACCATTTTTTGACAAAGGGAAAGCAAATCAGTCTTTGCAGAAATTTGAAGCTCAGATAAAGATGTGATTAATAGAAGCTGGGGCTACTAGTTAAGAAATAATTCTGATTTTTTATAATACTATTTTTCTCTCAAGGCTGAAAATTTTTTATTCTTTAGCCAGTGTTAACATAATCATGATATCCAAGAGCTCAGTTAAAGTAACTCTTAGATTTTCAGTTCTATTATCTCAAAACACATCCCAGATTACTGTCCACTTCTTAATATCAACTCTTTTCTGAAATGAATGTGAGAAGAGTTCCTTAAATCTCTTACTGTATAATTAATTATTTTTCCTTGTGTTCCCCATCTTCTCTTTCTCCAGGGGAGATCTCTAAATATGCAAACTACTTATAAAGAAATGGTGACACCATGCTGAGCCTCTAATGGACTTGAAAAATCAGCATCTCTACTTGAAAGCTATGAAAATTAAAAACAAGCCACACACTACTTTCATATGCTTATTATTCTCCCCCACCACCCTGCCCCCAGCCAGAAATAAAAATGAAACCAAAAAAATGAGGAGAAAAGTATAACTTCAATTAGCATTATTTTCAGATATACTAGAAAAATATATTTTCAGCCAGCTCAATGCAGGCATACATAGTAAATATCTAAACATTTTAACTTGGTCTTTATAAAGACCTTTTCCAGCAAATAGATCATAGTCATTCTCATGCTTAGTATAAACAGACCTTCTATTTTTTAGAAAAAGATGTCATGCAAACAATTTTTATGTATTCTAAATTCCCAAGGTTAGATTTAGTGTTTCTTACAGGCTGCTAGTTTTGCCTGCATAATTGGTCCTAAAACAAGTCATCCTATGGAGAACCCATATGTTTGTACTAATCCAATTAAGGATATTAATATAAATTATTGATACAGAATAAAAATGACAAAAAGAAATTATAATGATGAAGACTCAGACTGCTAAGGATAGAACTCTGACTTTTTTTCCTCTTGCCCCAAATCCTTTCCAAGGAGGCTTGGGGAGTCATACCCTACAAACCATAAAATCTCATTAAACAATTTTTTTTAAACTAAACTGGTATAATGCGGCCTACTTTCCAATCTGACTGTAGTACAGCACCACATGAGAGATGGCAGACACCCCCTGATCTTAAACATCCCCATATACTGACTTCAAGTCTTAGGCAAAGATTACCTACCTGCCACCTAAAGAATCCCTAAAACCCACCAATGACATGTAAGCCGCGGCTTCGAGATGTACAGAATTTTCAGGCCCAATCAATGTATACCTTCCATGTATTGATTTATTATTTTACCTGCAATTCCCATACTTTCCTGAAATGTATAAAGCCAAATTGTAACCCAATTGCCTTGGGCACATTTTCTCAGGACCTTTTGAGACTATGTATCCCCAGACCGAGGTCACTCATACTGACTCAGCATAAACCTCTAAATATTTTGGCAGAATTTGGTTTTTCTGTCCTCACTGCACTAAAGAAAAACATTTGTGACAATTTCTTTCCTTTCTTTTTTTGATACAGTCTTGCTATGTTGCTCAAGCTGGATGGAGTGCAGTGGCACAATCTCAACACCTCCAGCTCCCAGGCTCAAGCAATTTTCATGCCTCAGCCTCTTGAATAGCTGGGATTACAGGTATGTGCCACCATGCCCAGCTAATTTTTTATGTTTTTAGTAGAGGCACGGTTTCACCCCATGTTGGCCAGGCTAGTCTCGAACTCTTGGCCTCAAGTTGATCCACCCGCCTCAGCCTCCCAAAGTGCTGGGCTTACAGGTGTGAGCCACCATTCCTGGCCCATTTGGGACAATTTTAAGTGGCGGGCAAGCTCCCTGAGGACAGATACTCCTCTTTTACATCTTTGCTGTTGTTCTGGAATATTGCTGTGCACAGAAGAGGTATTCAAGAACTATCTGTTGACTGAATTAATTATAATCTTTGTTTCTGACTTCTGTTGACAATACCTTAAGAACCAAACAAAACTGTCATAGTAATAAATTCATAATTAAAAGCTATTAACCTTAAAATTTTTAAGTGGTGACAGAAGATCTATATTTCTATAACCATTCCCAAATTTTTAAAATAAATAACTATAAGACTTAAATTTAATGATCTTTAGATGATTTAGTAAAACCAATATCTAGATATTAATAAAAGCTCAGAATGTCATTTTTTAAAGCAATAAGTTTATAAATGTCCAAAAGTAGAAGGAATTTTGGCAGATCTAAGTTTTAAAAAAGTCATCCTTTCACTATGTTATAGTTGTAACAACTTCAGGATGATGAAATTAAAGAGCATGTGGAAACAAAGATTGCAGAATCACTGACTCACATGCCATTTTAGTTTTGTCAATACCAACGATATTGTCCAAAAAGGGAAAGGTGGGGAAAGGGAGTTATTAAATACTCAAAGGCAAAAACAGTTTTCCATAGATAACTTTACTTTTCCTTAAAATGTAAATACCACTTCATGGCGTTCTCTACCTCTACAGTATTCTTCCTATTTGTCTGTAGATAAACATGGAATCACCAGCTCACGTGCCACTTGAGTTTTATTGATACTGCCCACCCCCACAACATAAGGAAAGCACTAAAAGCTCAAAGACAGAAAAATCGTTTTCCATGGACAGTTTTATACTTTAATATTTAAACACCATTTCAAGGTATTTCTTATATTGGTCTATAATAGTCTCTGTATTTGTGTGAAATACTTTATTTAAAAAGAAATTTGGAGGCCACCCAAGGTATCTAAATATAAAAACACCTCTGATTTCTTAATATGTTAAAAAACAGAATTCCTTTTTTCTTTTTCTAGCTAAAGTTACAAAATATATGTAAGATATAAAAATACATGCTTTATACTCATTATCTAAATCCTTCTTCCATTCAGAAAATAACATTTCTGGTAAAAGCAAGAATGACATTTTAATGGAACAACCTGATCCACAACAGCACTATAACGTGGCAAGATCATACCAGAGTGAGAAATGGAACAATACATCTGTTCGACTCAGCAACCCTAGCACCCATCAAAGTACTGATATATACAACCCAATCATTATTGTTTAAAGAATAATCAATGCATATATCAATATATGAATTAGTAAATAAAATGGAAAACAAAGGAACAATTTGTGTTTTTCACTAAATAATAACAAAACAAATTGCTCCATTTTATGTTCTACAAAAATGTATGTATATGGGGGGTAAGCAGACGAAAATAGCAAGCAGAGTACAAATCGGCAGCATTTTAACATATTATTGCCCCTAATTTATAATTCATTTTATAAATGTAAAGTTACTATAACATTACTGTTGAAAACTTTTAAAACAAAGGTAAAATTAGACTTAATCTCCATTAGTACCATGAGGTACAACTTAGGCGCTCAACAAATATTTGTGGAATGAATACACCTTAACCTCAAAATACTACCATTTTAATGTTTAAGTAATACCTTCTAGTATCTGTCATAAAAACATATTTTTAGAGTTATACTTCTATTTAACACACTAAATGGCATACTTTTGGCTTAACATTATAAAATAAACACTTTGCATGTTTCTGCCTAGTGTTTATAATTATGGTTTTTAATGGCTACATAAGATTCCATTATGCTATTTATTATAATTTACCAAACTCATTCCCTATTATGAAACATTTAGGTTGTTTTCCCAGCAGTTTTGTCACTATACCTAAAGCTGCAATGAACACCATTGCAAATACAGCACTTTACTTTTTCCTGCAATCTCCTGAGAAGTAAAATTACAGAAACAAATTGAGGAAATATCTTTATGGCTATCTAATGTACTCTCCCTCAGGATTTTTTTTTCTAATTTCATAAATACAAAACTCAAAGGCCAAAGCCTCTTTATTTTATATTTTTGTTGTTATTAAGAAAGTACACCTCTAATGTGCTTATTTACCAGCATTTTTTCTAATGTAAGTTGTCTGGTTTGGGGTCATTTCTATTTTCATAAAAATTTTTTGGCCGGGCGCGGTGGCTCAACCCTGTAATCCCAGCACTTTGGGAGGCCGAGACGGGTGGATCACCAGGTCAGGAGATCGAGACCATCCTGGCCTACACGGTGAAACCCCGTCTCTACTAAAAAATACAAAAAACTAGCCGGGCGAGATGGCGGGCGCCTGTAGTCCCAGCTACTCCGGAGGCTGAGGCAGGAGAATGGCGTAAACCCGGGAGGCAGAGCTTGCAGTGAGCCGAGATTGCGCCACTGCACTCCAGCCTGGGCGACAGAGCGAGACTCCGTCTCAAAAAAAAAAAAAAAGAAAAAAAGTTTTTTTTCAAAAATTAAGATCAAGCTTTTTTTTTTTTTGAGATGGAGTTTTGCTCTTGTCGCCCAGGCTGAAGTGCAATGGCGCGATCTGGGCTCATTGCAAACTCCGCCTCCCGGGTTCAAGCGATTCTCCTGCCTCAGCCTCCTGAGTAGCTGGGATTACAGGTGCCCGCCACCACGCCTGGCTAATTTTTGTATTTTTAGTAGAGACAGAGTTTCACCACACTGGCCAGGCTTGTCTCAAACTCCTGACCTCAGGTGATCCACCCACCTCAGCCTCCCACAGTGTTGGGATTACAGGTGTGAACCACTGCACCCAGCCAAGATCAGATTTTTTTATACATGATAAATACCAATATTTCCAAATCATGCTTCATGTATGTAATTCCCCCTTCTATTGCCCTTTTACTTCTGATTTTGTTTCTGTCCACTAGATAGGGATTACACATATGCATCAGTGAGTCTTTTTCCTTTGTGATTGTTTCACAAATCCAACCAAATTTATGAAATACCCTATTGTTTGCTAGTTTAAATTTTTTAAATTCTTCATCGATTAAATATCTAAAATAAAGTCCCCAGACAAATTTTCTCGAGTGCCATTTAATGAATTATAAAGATGGATTTCAAAAAGAGTCAACAATTTTGTTCAATATTGCTTGATTTTGGTGTTTTAAGAGAGTCACTGTTACCAAGAATAAAAATATATAATTTACAAATGGGGACTCCAGTTCTCAATAGCTTTTACTATCACTTCCGTGTTAATGAGATATATTTGAGTCATGTTTGTTGTCTCTTTTCTCTTCATTTGCTGATTTCTTTCATTGAGACAGGTAACACACCTCCTCTTATTTTGTTTGCTATAGGGAGCTCTGGTTTTTGAGTTCTGCTAGTATTCCCCAGGTCTATTTTACTACACGGGAACACCTGGCATTATACCCTTCTATTAATCATTGGTTTTTAAACTACTATATTCTACAGCAGTATTTTCCAAGCCTGCCTGAAAATTAGCATTGCCTGCAGAGCTTTTATTAACAGCAGATTCGCCAGATGTATCCTTGAGGATTCTGACTCAGGAAGTCTAGCACAGATCCAGAAGTCCTTATTTAATAATTCCCTAGGTAATTTAGAAACAGAGCCTAATATAGGAACTACCCAAGAGCCCTAATATTTGAGAGGCAGAAGATCACGGGGTGGGAGGATCAAGGAGGAGGGCTAATGGATATGTTCTAAGTTTGCTAGCCCTGCTATAATTCAAGTAGCTCAACTTTTGTCTGTTTTACATATTAGGGTCTAGATAAGATTTCACTTGAAGAAAAGGATTTTGCTGCTTAAAATAAAAAGTTTAAATGTTACTACTCTATCTGTTTAAAATCAAATGTTGTTAAGTCCATATGCATGAAGAACTAGGATACTAACATAATATGTAAAAATTAAAGTCTGCTAATCCTTAGAATCTTTAGAACATAAATGTAGTAGTGCAGGGAATAAATCTTACATTTTTTTCAATGTGATTTTTATTCCTCAATAAGAATGGGTAAATTCCAAGATGTAGAACTACATCCTCAAGATGAATCTATTAATGAAAAATATTGTCACCATGACCTGCAAATGGCTTATGATCTGTCTAGCTTCTGAACTCATCACCGACAACTCTTCCTCCTCACAGGCCTCACTCAGCCATACTGGCCTTCTTCCTGTTCCTTAAGCAACCCAAGCATGCTTCTACTCAGGGCCTTTACATTAAAGCTCTTTGAAAATGCCCTTCCTGCACAAAATGATGTGGTTCCTGTCCCCCTTCATTCAGGTGTCTGTTGAAATGTTTTCTTTTCTTTCTTTTTATTTTTGACACAGAGTCTCACTCTGTCACCCAAGCTGCAGTGCAGTGGCATGATCATGGCTCACTGCAGCCTCGACCTCCCTGGGTTCAGGTGATCCTCCCAGAGTAGCCGGGACTACAGCTCTACCCCTCTAGAGTAGCTGGGACTACAAGCATGTGCCACCATGCCTGGCTAACTTTTGTACTTTTTGTAGAGACAGGGTTTCACCATGTTGCCTAGGCTGGTCTTGAACTCCTGGGCTCAAGTGATATGCCTGCCTCGGCC
This sequence comes from Piliocolobus tephrosceles, assembly GCF_002776525.5. Classification (NCBI taxonomy): domain Eukaryota; kingdom Metazoa; phylum Chordata; class Mammalia; order Primates; family Cercopithecidae; genus Piliocolobus; species Piliocolobus tephrosceles. The sequence goes on from NC_045439.1 coordinate 17,628,281, forward strand.
TCCCAAAGTGCTGGGATTCAGCCACTGAGCCACATGTTTTCTGTTCAGAGTGACTTCAATAACCACTCCCCACTCCATCCAAAATAGCATCCTCCCCAATGTCATTATTTATTCCCTTACCTGCTTTCCTGCTTCTTTGTTGTTACAGTACTCATTAGCCCATGAGACTTCATACATTTTAAAGTTTATTTGTTTCTATTCCTTGCCCAACCAGAATATTATCTCTAAAAGAGGAGAGACTTTGTCTGCCTGTTTCACTGTGTGACCTCAGGGCTGGAACTGTGGTTCAAACATATATTGGATGAAAGGATAGATGCTGCTGATATGCATTAATCTTCCAAATATAAGAGTATCACTTTATGATACTTTAGTCATTTGAGATTTACTAATTTATGAAATGGAATAGCATTCTAATGCTTTTTAATTACAGTTTGACTATATAATTTTATATATCATCATGCTGAAAGCCTCTCACCAGCTTTTTATGAAGTTAAAATGGCTGACTCTTGTTTCCAGAAATGTGCATGGTTTCTCAGTTGTCCCAACCTTCATATTTTCTTTTCCCTACATAATCACATCTATGAACATCACATTCTGTATATGTGGCCCAGGCTGTCCCCTAGATTTCAATGTCACATCTCCCAACACATGCAATGGTATCTCCACTTAGATAGTCTTTTGTCATTTCAAACTCAAAACACCTTCAAGTCACTTAGTCAGCTTCTTTACAAACTGACTTCTGTTCCTAATTATCCCATTTCTGCTAATAAAACTGTCACTCTTCTCACAACATCTTTAGGAGGTAGATTTGACCTGTCTGTCTTTCCTTTGTTCCCCGTATCAAATCTATCATCAAGTTCTGTCATTTCCTTCTTTAAAATGTCTCTGTGGAACTCCTATTTTCTAGGATAAGGCCTATTTATTGATCATTCCATATCTCATTCTTATTTTTGCCCTTTCTTTACATTTCTTTTTCCTCCTTTCCATACATCCTACTTATTTTATGGATCTTTACTAGTATCATCCCTTCTGAATTTTTCCTTTTCCTACTTGGTAACAACTTCACAGTTTGACAGTTACCTCTTTAATTATTTCATTTATGTCCATTTTATTTCTTCAGCTAGATTACATGGCTTGTAGAGGCAGGAAAAAGTATCATATTTTTTATTAGGTATCCTAGTGTATAGCTAGCGGTTGACACATAAAAAACACAATTAAGGGGATGGCTATGGTGGCTCATACCTGAAATCCCAGCACTTTGGGAGGCTGAGGCAGGAGGATCACTTAAGGCCAGGAATTCAAGACCAGCATGGGCAACATAGGGAGAGCATGTCTCTACAGATAATTTTTTTTTTTTAATTAGCTGGGCATGGTGTCACATGCCTGTGGTCCCAGTTACTTGACAGGCTGAGATGGGAGGATCACCTGAGCCTGGGAAGTCAAGGCTGCAGTGAGCCATGATAATGCCACTGCACTCCAGCCTGGGTGACAGAGTGAGACTCTGTCTCAAAATAAAAAGAAGAAGAGAAAAAGAAAACACAATTAAGGAAAATATTTTTATTTTCCTAAATGCTCAATATATGGATATAAAGCCTTTTTCCTGGAACTAATAGGAAAATGAGAAAACATGCAATCAGACACTGTAGAATGAACTACATTTGACCAAAGTTGTTCCGCTTGTGTTCATTTGCATATAAGCATGCAAAAATCAAAACAATTTGAGAAGTCATACGCATATAACTTCAAACTTGTCTGTTAAGAGGCTATGAAGATGATTCCCTCTACTTTTATATGTTTGAAATCTTTGATCACAAAATGTTAAAGACAGGGGAAAAGGACACACCACAAAAATAACAGAAATACGTGCATTAGTAAACCTAGAATATACTATATGGATTAAGGAAATAAATGGATCAACAATACCATTAGCATAAAAACTATAACTTTAACACAAACACGTTATGCAGTATTCTCAATTATCTGTATCTTCCCATTTATTGGTGATCTACATACTCTATGAACCAGGCATAGTTCTTATCGCTTGTATATTTATACACATTTTCCCACTGTAACGGAGGGTGGATTTTAAAGTATTAATAATTCTCCAATCTTTAATAATTTCATCTGTTTATAAGGTCAGAAATAGAATATTTCAGAATCTAGACTTACAAAGTCAGAAAAATTTCAAAAGAAAATAGCATGAATTCAAAACTTACAGTCTTAACATCATTTTCATGATGAAAGATATACTCAAACAAAGCCTGTGAAGAAAAAAGTGTCAAAAATACATTAGATGTTTTTTAAATTTTATGTTAACAAAAGCACTCTAAAGCCCTGGATTTATACGTAAAAGGGCCTATCCATCTTTTGTTACACTCACTCATTTTAAAATATTACTATTTACAACTGATTCTGGTTTTAACAGACTACAAACTAGAATGCTCAAAGAATTAAACATTTTTTTCATATTATATATTTTATTAGAAAGACAAATGAAAAGTTTATTTCTTAAAGACCAACTTCAGGATTGTCGTAAAACAGATGGAGACAATTCTTTACATTCTCTACATATATTATACAGTGATTATGATATTCATAATAACAATTTAGACATAAAAAATTGGAAGTTTCTACTGAAACAAAGTAGAGTACAAGGGTAAAGCAAGGTGTTTTTTGCTTAATTTTTAAAGCTACTTCTCCTTATATGGTATTTATAGTAACTCTATGATTCAGAATATTCAGGTTTCTTTAGCAGGATGCTACCCTGCCAAGCTGGACATTGGAAACACCTGGTGGTGGGGTGCAGATCAGACCACTTAAATTAAATCAAACTTGGGGGGATGGCAAAGCCCTGATCTTATATTTTTTAAAGCCCTCAGATAACTCGCATGGACAGCCAGGGCTAAGAACACTTATTTCCAATATTTCACTCAACTCCTCTAAACAAATAAGCATTTACTCTTATTGGCATTACCTTTTTCCATAATACCATCATGTTACACTTGCAAAGAGGCTAACATCCCTAGAAGATATCAAGGTTACTAACAAAGAAGACTTGGAGGCAACCAATTTTTTAAAAAAATGAAGACAAGGCCTTTCTTTAAAAAACAACAACAACAACAACAAAAACCTATAACAATCCCTCCATTTTTTCTGTTATAAAGAAAGAGAAGTTGAGAATGCAGTTGGTGCTACCACTGCCATGAAAAGGATGTTATAGCATCAAAGACAGTGTCATAGGGTCACCCTAGACACCCCAAGCAATATGCCTATATTAAAAATGAGTCCCGGTGGGTCAAGGCAAGCTGGGGGCCAAAGACAGGAAAACTTGGCATTATTTCTACAGCATACTAAAAAAGCACAAAATCTAGTTCAGGCTAAATCTAGTAACAGACCAGGTCTGTCCTGGATGCATCTTAATTTAATTGAGAAAAATGCTTCCATTGACTGACTCTCTGGTCAAAATATAGCAATGGTATCAACTAGGCAGACAGTCCCTTCAAGTAAGTGGCCTTAAATGGTCAGGAACCAGATGTTCCATGTGAGTTGCTTTCAATACTCCACTCTCATTAAAGAAAGGGAAGTAAGGATAGCTTTACAATTTTACTAAATGAAGTCAACTGGATTGCTGCCAAACAAGAATTTAAGAAAAAAAATCAGCAGCATTATTATAGGCTAATTCCCTGTCTACCAAATGGCATCTTTTTTTCAGACTTAAACTTAAGTCTGTACAGCTAGTGTCCATTTTAGTTTTCTCTAGTGTTTGGTATTTAGTAAACACATATGTTAAACACCATTAGAACTGAGATTAGGAATGAGCTCAGCATGTATGCTCAGAGATTTCAGCTAAAAACCTGAGCTAGGCTTAAACCAGTTTCCAGAGGATAAGTGCTCCTGTCTCTGAATTATTGCAAGCTCACCCTCAAGGTTTATATACTGAAAAGGTCATGGACACCTTCCTTTATTTTTCTCTTTCTCTTTCTCTTTTTCTTCCTTTCCTTCTCTTTCCCTTTCTCCCTCTCCCTCTCATTTTCTCTTTAATTTGAAGGAGCACTTAATCTTTTAGTAATAATTACTAATGTAGTTGGCATGCCGCTATGTGGTTTGAGTAATTCTTATTGAGATGCCTGATAAATTACTAATTAAGAGTACATAATTTTTATCATTTTTTGACAGTCCTAAAAAGCTACAAGGATAGAAAATTATTTCTCTGAGAATAGTCCAAGCTAAAAAAGAAAAAAATACGTACATATACAGATGACTTCTTAAGCTTCATTCTACAAAGATGATGCTGCATAACTGCTTTCTTTGTTATAAATTACTACTCTTTATCAAGGGAAAAGAATTTCCTATAATAATGGTATATGTACTTTATTTCTGACTGACTTAAGTTCTTAACTCCATTAACTCAAAGACTAAGAGTAATTTCACATATTAAACATTTCCACTTCAATAAAGACACGGCCTTTCCTTCACAAGTTTTTATTCATTTTCTAATTTGTCATTATCATCACACATGTAATATTACTTTATAACTCAAAATCATTTTAAGTACATACCTTTGCCAACTTAGGTTTCTGGGAATATTTTGTTAAATTCAGTCTAGATAAATTTATAAATGGTCCATCAGGACTTGTAAGCATGGAAGCCTACAGAGAAAAAACGGTAGAACAAGAGATCTGAAACTTTTTCTTGAAACATAAGCAAGTTTAATATGCATAAAAATGTAAAAGCAACATAAAATAAAAACAACTACCTTCAAAAATCTTCCATATAATTCTCCACTATAACAACAGGAGAAAATGATGTACCAATGTATACAGCTACTTTGGTAATACCAAAGTCATACGAGGCTATGGGAAAGCTGATAGAAATTACCGTTCCCAGCCTGACAAATCTTCCGGAGGAGCTGGTGATCGGGCGGGCTGTGTAGGCGGTTCTGGGGGTTCTGATGGCCTGTTCCATAGTGCCTGGCCTTCCACTCTGTGTGCTGGGCCTGAGGAAACCTGTAATGGGTCTTCCAGCTTGTGTGATTGGCCTGTGAATATTATAAATTGTTATAACACAAAGAAGATCATTTGAGGAAAGACTGTCTCTCATACAGTCTGATCAATATTTCATGGCAGAGGATACGAAGCAGAAGTACATACCTAACGGCCTGACCAGGCCCTCCTGTCTGATTAGTTCCAGGGAGTTTCAAAGATGTTCCAGGGCCTAGGAGACAGGATGGCTAATTCAATTTATATATTATCTATTAATCTGTAAAAACGGTAAGCTAATACAATTTTCAGAACTGTGCTGGCCTGGTGAAAAAGACATTAATAACAAGAAATATATTTTAGGGAAATGTGTTTTAGACTAATATTTAATGAGTACCTATCATGTTACTTATGTCATCACATTTAATCTTCACACTAAGTCTGTAAAGCAGGTAGTATTAACCCATTTAACAAAGGTTCACAGAATTAAATAAACAGGTCAGCCTATTAGTAGGGCTGGGATTTAAACTCAAGACTAACAGGCTCCAAAGTTCAAAATAATGGTTCTATCCTCATAGTTCAATTATTTCTCATATGAACTTCTCCCAATAAAACATAATTTATTCACAATATCTAGAATTTAGATATTTTAACTCTAAAAGAACAAAATAATGGTAAAGAAAGACATTTTAACATAAACATATGTATTTTTTTTCTCAATTTCTATTTGAAGGTTTAAAATAACTATTACCTTCCAAAAGATATAAATGACTGAGAACTATAATTACCAGCAAGACCACCATATGTCCTGGTTATCATTCAATACCATTTTTTTTAAGGCTAGTCAAGTGAAGCAGTGGGAGTGGAGAAGGAACAAAGAAATCTATAATGGGTTGTGATCAAGTAGTTGTAAACACCACTGCACCAGGACCAGCCTTTATCCAATACCATTTGTACCACCACATCTGCAAGCTGGGGACTGTGCCTCTGGGACAATCCCAACAGACACTCACAGCCCAGCATATCACCTCATTACCTCACATTATGACTTAGAGCAAATCATGCTCAATTATAACAATAAAGTGATGTTTTCAAATGATCTTTTTTTAAAGTCCTCTTAGAACACCTCTGGTGTTTGAATACTTCCCAGATAAACAATATTCTGATATATCAGACAAGTAGTTCAAATAGAATGTATTTTTATAAATTTTTTCCATATGATCAGCAGTTGAACATAGATATAAATTATTTCTAAAATGCATAATATAGCTTGTATTAGAAAATTGTTATACATCAATCTCATACCTTAAGTTTAAGATAACTGAATTGTGGGGAAAAAGCCTTTGTACTATAAGGCAGAACAGAAACCATTTACTTGAAGTAATTTTTTTTCATCATTTTTGTTTCATGTATATAATGTTTATATACATAAAGTGTAGAAATATATAGGTATATACATATATTCCTCTTATACATAGTATTCTTCCTCTTAATGGTATTTCATTAACTTAACTGAAAACCCAATACTTACGTGGAACTTGAGCAATAGCATTTTCATCCAGCATCATTTCTGCAATTCCTTCCTGATCTACATCAATTTCATCTATGTACACCATTTCTGTTAGTGCTCTTGCTTTTAAGATCCAAGCTGCCTAAAAACCATGGATAAATAAAACATATATTAAAATAGCATTAGAAATACTACACGGCTTATAGAATAGCCATCTTTCATTGTTGTTATTTCATTTTGTATTAAATATGTTTACCTCTTGACACATTATTCTAATTTAAAGGGCCACGTCAAAAACTAATACAAGAAGGCATCATTATTAATGAAGAAACAACCAACGTATCAATTACATAGTAAATAAAAGTGGGGTAATCACCGGTAGTCTTCTAACACTCCTTTTTAGAAATAAAAAGATAGATCTTTAGAGAAAATTTTACTAAAATAATAATTGGAAAACAAATGAATAAAGCTACAACCACATTGTTCTTTCTGCCTTCCTCCTTCAAGGTCAAGTCCTTTATTATAAAGCATTCCCTGATGTTCCAGTTCTAAACCTATTACACACTCTTGTCCTTCTCACAGAGAGTTCTCTTTATGCCTCTGTTACTGCCCACTTAACTATATTTGAAAAACACTCTATTTATTTGGGTATATGTTAGCTCTTCCTTCCCTAGAATGCAAGCTTTTATACCTTGTTCACTTTGGAATTTTCCATAATATCTATGGTTTTTGTAGACAGTAGGTATTCAAGAAATGTTAGTTGAACTGAACAAAGATCAATTTACCCAATTTCAATAATGAAACAACACTGGTTGCTTTGTGATCTAGTCAGTAGAAAACCTGCTAGATAATGAAAAAAAGGGAAAAGGTAATTAAGAAATATAACTGGAAAGTATTTTATCAGCCTTGCTTTACTTTGAAAAATTCAATGTAAACATGTACACAATTAAATTTCTTATTAAACATATGAAATTGTTTTATCTGAAATTTCTACCTTTCCTTTACTACAGAATAGAGGCAGAAAACAATAAAGCTTGGTGTCCTGTGGAGGATTTGAAAAGAAGGCAACTCTTGAAGCTACAGCATAGAAGTGACTCTAGAGCCTAAAGGAAGTAGCAGCAAGGGAAATTTGGGGAGGGATTAGGCTCAGTATACTAGGAATATATGGCTGTGAAGCAGGCTCAGTGAAGGCCAAGGGACTGGAAAGGAACAGGTGAGAGCTACAGGAGGTCCAGAAAGTCCCCACGCAAAGAACTCAAGATGCATTCAGTATATATATTCATTGAGCACCCCCTAATGAAGTACCATCAGGCTAGGTTCTGAGAAGGAAACATGAGAAGATTAAAACATGGATCATAATTTCCCTGAATACATCTATTGGATGAAATGACAGGTGGCAAGTGTGTGATTTTATAGAATTTGGAAAGCAGAGATCCTTTTGTGAGCTCAAGTAATTGGAATGCACGCTATGAACATTTTTTTAAAAAGAAAAAAAAAAGAATAACGTCATGCGTTCATTTTAATGAGGATAAAGATGGCTGCCTCTACAACATATTTAGGTTCCCAAAGTGAAATTACATTTGGTTAGATGATTAGCTTTTGGCTTGCACTTTTCTGCTTGAGGTTTACCAGATTATTTAAAAATTTAGAACAAAGTGTTTCAAATGTTATGTATGAATCTAACACAACCGGATGAATAGAATATGGACGCAAAAAACTAACTTATTTGCAAAAAAAATTTTTTTTTAAATTCCTACTGGAACTCCAATTGGTACTGTGAGAGCCACCAAAGTATAGAAAAAAAATCTCAGGTTTTCACTCATCAAAGATCAGGAACAATACCATATGTATACAACTGCTCCCAGGGGTTACGGAAGTCCTCAATGGCTTGGGCTAATGTTCTAATTTAACTTCAAAGATGGAAATAGGCAATACTGATTTATATTAAATCTCTACAGGTCATACTGCCCTGCAAGTATCTGACAGCTTTGATTTTTCAAAAGAGCATTCTTTGCTCAGCACTCTCTGGTGGACAAGAAGGACTGCAGCATTTTCTGCCGGAACAGCAAAGCACGGCATGAGCTCTGCTTGTTATTGCCATATTACTAGGGAGCATCTACTGCATGCTACATCCTGGGTATACAAAGAGGAGTAAATCAGAGTCCTAGCTCTAACTGGGAAGAATTTCCATGTAATGGGAAAAATGTAATAACAAAAATGAAAAACAAAAAGAAGTGTGTGATAGAACAGAGGAAATGTGTTCAACTACCTGGGAGTGGAAGGAAGGGTAGAAGTGAAGAACTAGGACCAGCGGACAGGTAAAGTGGACAACAGGCAGGCTAGCTTGAGAGCCTATGGCATGTTTGGAAACTCTAGGAGAATTGAAGAATCAGGGAAGAGGTCAGAGAAAAAGTCAGGAGCCAGGTGATGGATCCTGTATGCCACAGTGAGGTATGTAAATTTTTATCCTGATAATGAGAAGCTAATGAGGCTTCAGAACTATGATTTGGAGTCCTACCTAAATCAAGCTTGTTTATTTATTTATTAATTTACTTTATGAGACAGTTTTGCTCTTGTTGCCCAAGCTGGAGTATAATGCCGTGATCTCGGCTTGCTGCAACCTCCGCTTCCCGGGTTCAAGTGATTCTCCTGCCTCAGCCTCCCAAGTAGCTGGGATTACAGGCACATGCCACCACGCCCAGATAATTTTCTGTATTTTTAGTAGAGACGGGGTTTCACCATGTTGGTTAGGTTTGTCTCGAACTCCTGACCTCAGGTGATCCACCCTCTTTGGCCTCCCAAAGTACTTAGATTACAGGCATGCGCCATTATACCTGGCCTTAAGTCAAGTTTTAAACATCAAGTTTTATCATTATAGTAGCATTTAGCATTTATATAGTTAGTTATTAATATATTTTACTTTTAACTATTTTCAAGTTCATATTGTTATTTCATAGTCCAATTCATCATGATTCTTGACATCCATCCCCCAACTGACCTCTTAAATATTAGTTACAGATTTTTTATATTAGGCTAAGCAAAATATAGAAAAGAAAATCCACTCTTCCTTCCCTGCAATATGAATAAACACTTCCGAAATCAAAGTCAAATAGGAATTTTTTTTGAGACAGGCTCTCACCCTGTCTCCCAGGCTGGAATGCAGTGGTGCAGCCTCAACCTCCACAGTTCAGGTAATCCTTCCACCTCCCACCTCAGGTCTCAGGTTCTAGAGTAGCTAGGACTACAGATGTGTACTACCAAACCCAGCTTTGTTTGTTTGTTTTTTTGTTTGTTTGTTTGTTTGCAGAGATGGGATCTCACTTTGTTGCCCTGGCTGGTCTTGAACTCCTGGCCTCAAGTGATCCTCCTGCCTTGGCCTCCTAAAGTGCTGAGTTTACAGGTGTGAGCCACTGCGCCAAGGCTAGAAATATCTTTTTAAAAATTTTATTCCATAAGAATCCACTTTTACAAAGAGATAAATAAATATTAATTTAATTTCTAAAATATAATTCTTAAGAAACAATGGTATGAATTTTTGATATTTACAGCTCTAGAATAAAATCTCCTCACACTGTTATTCAATTTTAAATTTTGTCAGTGTTTGAGAAAATTAATCTTCCTGAGTTCTCTTCTGTCCTAACAAAAAATGACCTTGAAAATCACATATCACTGCTTGATTAAACATCAGACTGTTTTCAAAGAACTGCTCCTGGCAATGTGAACAATTCTTGAGATTTTAATGAAAACAGCAGATGGAGCTTTGGCTTTAAAAAAAAAAATTTTTTTTTTTTTACTTTGGAAACAAGCCAAGTATGTTTTACAGCCCTAAAATCCTCTGCCTGTTTAAAAAAAAAAAAGCCAAAAAAACTTTAAAACTAATCGTGATTAAAATAAAATGAATAACAAAGCACACACAATAACTCCAAACTACCCCTTGAAACTAAATAAAAATATAAAGTTTTCTTATCAGATATATTTACTTATTAATAAATGGGAGGGTCACACAGTTTAAAAAAATAGTTTATGTAAATTTATTTAAATAGTTATGTATTAGAAGTACCATAATATCAATAAAAATAAGAATTGATGCTTTAGGAACTCTGTTTTTTAAGGGAAAAGCACAGATTCTCCCAAACCAAATGAATAGTCATATCAATTTTTCCCTTTATATCTGTGAAACACAATCCCATCTCATTCACCAACTGAGTTAGTCTACAGGACATTACTCCTGAGGCAGATACTTGCCAGCAAACATCAGGAAAATATTGACTCACTCATTCCATCCACTGTGACATTAGTTCAGTTTTAGTTACAAAAATAAACATATGAAGGGCTTAAAACTCTGCTGACTGAGCAAAGCATGTTTAAATTATTCTGTTACTCTTAATACAGAATGCAAGGCCAGTAGTTTAAAGCATGTAAGAAATAATTTTAGGTTATTATTAGAATAAGGCTATGAAAGGAACAGTCTGTCTGACCTGATTTAAACATCATAAGACTCAGTAACTATTGACACATTGCCTACTCTATGAAAATGAAAACTTAGGCACAAGATACTGAATTGTTATTGTATATAGCCTCATTCCTTTTGAAGTTGTAACAATGTGCAAAAATAAGAAATTCCAAAAGTGTAAATAGTAAGGCCAAAAGAATCTAGTCAGCCTTGTTCCCTTTTGTATCATCATACAGTGGATAATTAAGTCTATACAAACAGAACTGGAAAATAATGCCAAATACAGATTTTTCATGAAGTCCCTGTGCTAGTTTAAAGCTCTTAAATGCCATTTATAGTTTTAAAACCATTCCTGCAATGCCAATTTCTGATGTTTTAAATTTTAATCAAAATCTTCCAAATTTCCTGAGAACAAAATCCATAGTATTTATAACTTGATCCTTCTTGAATGACTTGTACCCATATTATGCAAAAAAATAGTTTTGCCCCATCTATCAGTTTGAAAATCAAGATTATGAACATTCAAAAGACAAACGTCAGCCTTTTAAAGAACACAGTGCCACATTTTAACCTATTTACAGTGTGTGTTTAATGCTACACAAGCCTCCATAAGAGTACTTTGTAAACTGCTTTCTATTCTAAAAAGTTTGCTGATTACTCATATGAATCCCTAATAAGGTTCAAGTCTTTTATTTACATAAAGAAACCCTGTTCACATTCCATCTCGCTTGGCAGGGCAAACACATGGCAACATTTAAGCTCTCTGATTTATAACTCTGCACAACTTCTCTCCTTAGTCCCAGACTCACTGGCAACTCTCTTGGACTAAAAGTATCACTGGCCAGGTGTCCCCTCCTCTCTCCTAGGGTTTCCTCCCAATTCATTCCCTTATGTCTTATCCAGTTAGCAAGCCTCTAGCTGCCTCCCATCCTTACCCAAACTGATTTGGTCAATGTGACTGTCTGGGCAGTGTCCTTTCCTTCCTCCCTCACCGTGGCAGGCTCCTCACTCTTAGAGCCACCAGGTCAGTTAAAACCAAGACCTTCCCAAGCAGAGTCCACCCTTGACTCAAGACATGCCATCCCATCCATCACAGTCTTTCAGACATTTGTCATTCCACTGACTCTCCTACTCCCTTTTTAAGCCCTTGGTTCCCCTTACCTCCTTCTTTATTTTTCTTATCCTTCTAATCCATCTTGGTCATTTCCATTTAAGCTCCAAGTCCCAATGAATACAGCGCATTATTAGTTCTACAAGGCTATCAATATACACAAAAGTATTGAAAATATAATCATTTATTTACATAAGAAGGCACAGACGTCTGATAGATATGGCTAATTTTATAAACCCACAGGAAGATATACAGCAGATTTTCTAATCTATAGCAACAACTAAGCAATAGCAATGAAAGAATTCTCTAAACTAAAGGTTGCAGCTAAACCTTTCTTTACCTGATGCACTGGCAATTCAGGATCTGGTTCCTGGAAAGCATTAAGAAGGCAGTAAACAGTTTTAAGAAATACAGTTTCTAAAATAAAAAGTCTTAATGACCAGTCAAGTATTTGTAGGTGAACTCTAACTCATTCAATAAAAATCCAAAAAATTAACTTTAGTCTTCCTACAGAAGTGTTCTCAAGAGTTGTGTAAAATGAATACACATTGAAGAATGCTAAATTTTCAATGATCGGAAAATTCTAATTAATCTAACCTCAATCAAAGTGCAAAGAGAAGACACTTTAACTACTTATTTAATGAACACACAATGTATCAGAAATTAAGAATAATTTCATAACTATATCAAGGAAATATCTCCTTTTATTCAAAAATAAGTTCATGGTGGTTAAAACATTCAGACTTTAATCACTTAAAGAGAAGAAGGAAAATCCACATAATACAAACCCTTGTATTCCTCATAAATACAATGGGATTTATGACTAAAAATAAGTTAATTCTGACAATAATATCCTCCAAGAAATGTTTATAAATAAACTACATAATATGCATTAGTGTCAGATGCTGATAAATTCAGCATCTGGGTTTTTCTGTACAAATTAAATAGAAATCCATTGGTTTAAAAAAATCAGACTTATAACAAATGTATTTATAAAACATCTACACTTACATGTCTGTCTAGTCAGCAGCATCTGTTGAGTACTTAATCTGTTTTACTGGGGAAAGTACTAAGAAACAGAAAAAGGAAAGAAGATCCTTGCTTTCTACAGCTCTAAATCCAAAAAGAACACCTCAAATATTTTTAAAGAATATATTACTCTTACAAGCAATGTGCAAACCATATGGTCACCATGCAAGGACAGCCAATTTATTTAACATGGCACATGGTAGGAACATGAGAGGAAAAGGTTAAGTTAGGCTAGAATATGAGGGCCCCAAAGGATGGGAGATACAGAAGATGTGGCAGTCAGCTGAACCGAACACAAAACAGCAACTAGAGAACACATAGCAATTGGAGGTTTTCAACTCCAGTGCACCTACCAAGGATGTGGAAAAAGTACAGATTTCCTAAACACAATCCAAACTTAAGGAAACACGCCAATCCAGGGAATGACATGCCAGAGGAAAGAAGTAAGGCGTTCTTTCTTTCTTCTGTTTACTTGTATACATATCTCTATAGCCCATTATCTCATTTGAGTCTCATAACAACCATCTGAGGAAAGCAGGGAAGAATTATTATCTACTTTATAGATAAGGAAACAAATTCAGAGACATTAAGTAATTTAAGGTCATACTAACGGTTGAGGGAATCAAGTGCTCCTTCTTGCCAGTGCCTCTTGGAGATTAAAAAAAAAAAAAAAGAGTTGGACATAATAAGGCAGGAATGAAAGGTAAAGTTTAGGAGAGATACAAGATAAATCCAATACATTATAGAAAACTGGGGGAGAAAGTTTACTGGAGGTGATTGTAGACAATGCTTAAAAAGGAAAAAAACAGCTAAAGGAGACAGAAGCCACTGAAACTGGATGCTGCTGGATGCTGTGATTTGCCAAGGGCAGGTAGATTCCTCCAGTGACACAAAATGAAACCACCAGTTCAGCCTCAGAGGATTTCTGCTCACTGAGGAAGGTCTTCACGATCTCGCTGTCTTGTTCTTCTGGCCTTCGGGGATACATTTAGGACTGATCATGTGGATGAAGAGTGCAGGGAAATTATGGGAAATCATCAATATGAAGGTCAGAGGAGAAAATGAGAGGCCTAATGAGTAGGGAGGTGCAGAGACAGGTGAGGGATTGCGTTGATGGAAAATGGAGACCAGGCCTAAGTGGGTACGAGGCTGAGAACACATTAATTTCACAACATTCTAGTCAGGGAGGCATCTAAATTACAGTACAATGTGTCAAACACTGTACTCACATTATGGTCAAACACAGGTGACTTAGGTGAACAAAAGAAAAGCAGAAGACATGGAAGATAAGAGAGTCAGAGAAGGGGGAGATTATTCTGGAAATTATTGAGTGCCAATGATTTGTGAACTATATTCCACATCCTTTCACCATCCATTTCACTGGACATCTTTCTCACAAATGCTTTCCAGATTCCCAGCAATCCTTTAAGAAAAATATAGATGACAGAATCCTGCATGCAAGTATCTTTAAGTGTACAGACAATAGCAGCTAACATTTTTTTATCACTTACCACATGTTAATGAGCCTTATAACAACCCTCTGAGATATAGGTATATTATCATCACCATTTACAAATGAGAACACTCTGAGAGCAAGGTGTTGCAGGACCCGTGAGGCCCAAAATTGGGGCCTAGCCCAGGACGGTACTTGGTTTTGCCAAGGAAATAATTGTAGGGTGAGTCAGTGGTATTAGACAGCACTTTTATTGGCTGGTACTGCTCCTTGCAGAGTAGGGCTAACTCATAGGCAGTGTGGCCAGAATCAGCAACTATGGGCTTTTGGCAACTGTGTTTATACTCATGAAAACCCACTTTTAATTACATGCAAAATTAAGGGGTGGGCCAATGCAAATTAGGGAACAGGTTATTTAGAACTTTCTAGGAAAGGGGCAGTAACTTATGGGTTGTTGCCATGGAAAGGTGTGGTAACTTCTGGGTCATTGCCATGGCACTTTTAAACTATCATGGCAGCTGGTGGGAGGGTGTTTTGCTGATGAGCAGTGAGGGCAGCGAGGGGTCACTTTCCTTGCCATCTGCTGGTTTCTTCACTTTATTCTGTCTAGACCAGATCCTGTTTTGGTCAACAGTGTTGTGACCAGAAAACAAGACCTGTTGGTCTCTTACCTCAAAGGTATAGAGGCAGTATTTGAACCTAGACACTCTGGGTCCAGAGCAAGACTCTGCTGAGTATGTGGGATGACAGCAAGGATGGAACACAGACTACCATAGGATGTGGAGAGACCAAGGACAGGCATGGATCTCTAGAGATCCATCAGGAGCAGGACTATGAAGGAAAAGAGTCGGAATGTTTTAATTTGGAGATAGGGGAAAACTCTTTTGAAAAAATCACTGAGCTTTTCCTCTTTGGATCTCTCTCAGTCATAGTCTTGTGATTTAAATTAATCCACCCATGCAGCTTCACTTATTCTAGCATGCGATTTATATGGGTATCAACGCAGTTGAGCAGAAAGCTCCAGGCTTTGCTGTAGAGTCAGAAGACGTGGGCTAGGCTTGATCCTCAGGGAGCCACTTAGCTGCATGACCTTGAGAAAGTCATATAATCTACATTACCTTCTCAAATTAAAGCAATAGTACCCACCTCACAGGAGAATCTTAAGGACTAATAATAAAACCTTGCATTTTTAAGAAAACTTCACAACTTTTAGAGTTCTTTCACATATACGATCATACTTTTTCAAGTATAAGCTTAACAGAAGCACCAAACCATCTATTACTCCCCCTTTTAGAGCACAGAACTGATGGAAGATCAAATTAAAACTTCCTCGGACTCTCCCTCAAAGTAGGTAATAGGACATGGAAAGTAGAGTGCCACTTCCTAGAAAGAGAAAATACCCATTAGCATCAACTTCAAGTCACATCTGTTTGCTTCCTTCCTTCCACCCTAGGGTTCAGCATTTTCTTAGCTTGTTTCTGTTACTTTAGGGAATTAAATCTTCAGATAATTCTGAATGCAACTTTCTAATTACCACCGGTACTTATGCTGGCTAATGAGTCTCCTCAGCTCCATGCTTAAATTGCCGAGTCATTATTCAAAATTTAGTAATAAAAGAAGGGCGAAAAAGTTTAAGAGAATAGAGGAATTGATGGACTTCAGAAGGTTAGAGAGATCTAGTGACCACGCAGCCAAGTGGGAGTGTAATCTGTGTAAGTCAGCAGGAACACAAATTCATAAAATGACCTGCCCCACAGTGTACAGAATCAAAGGATTAAGTCTGGCTAAGTCTCCATGGCCCCAAAGAGGAAACCAATTAGATAATCACACGACATGTTCTTTGGCTTGGATCACCAGATCACCATCTCAACCAACTACTCACATATAGCTCATTGGGGAGCCCTGGTTTCACATCTTTCATCTAAGCCAGTCATTTTCAGCCATTTCTCCTCCTTCAAACCATTTACAATAACAACCCCCTCCTCTCTGTAACGTCTCTCATTATAAGCTGAGATTGGGGCAAAGCGAGAATGTAAGTTAGAAAAAAGTCTTTCTCCCATTCTGATACACAGCTCATGGGTCCCACCCTTAGAATCATCGATTTCAATAATCTGAAAATCTACCAGACACCTTACCCCATTAATGAAAGCATATTGTCTTTTAAAAATCCCACGGCCTGAAAAACCTTCACATTGTATTAACTGTTTAATTATAATGGAGCTAAAAATCAGGACTGGTTTTAAAGCCATGAATCTGACATATGGAACACAAAGAACAGTAAACAGATTAAGCAACTAATCAGGATGACGATCAACATGAGCTGCAGAAGCAAACGTTCTGTCTAGGTCACAGTGCTGTACGGAGAGGACTGTTTTGCATTTCCTCTTTTTATATCTTACAACTTTTAACCACTTTTTCAGTCACAATTTAAAGAGCACTTTGAAAAAGATAAAGGTTCTCTATGAA
Source organism: Piliocolobus tephrosceles (assembly GCF_002776525.5). NCBI lineage: Eukaryota > Metazoa > Chordata > Mammalia > Primates > Cercopithecidae > Piliocolobus > Piliocolobus tephrosceles. The sequence goes on from NC_045439.1 coordinate 17,645,282, forward strand.
TTGGTTATTCCTACTATATTTAATCAAAAAAGGGAAATTATAATAAATTAATCAGTTATCTTTCTTTCTTTCTTCTTAACAGATCTGAACTTTAATACTCTTCGTGCTTACAGATCCTGGCTGGCCTCTGTCCCTCACTATTCTGCATCTAGAAAAAGCAGTTGAGAACCCATGTTCTTCAAGAACCCTTCCCCATTACCAAACACCATATTATTATATTTAATCTACCCTTCAGTTCTTTTGTAGAACTGAATTAAATTAAAATGTGTTACTCTGAAGAAACAAGCTATTGCATAGTACATCATACCTCTCTGGCTAGCCTATCAAAAATAAAATCCAGAAATCCTAATAGAAAATAATACGAGGCAATAATTAAAGACTTTTGATGATTCTACACCAAAACAGTATCCCTTAAAGGCGAAATAAATGCGTACGAAATTGTCTTAGAGGTGGGCTTCATCTCAATATGCTAATGTATCAGGACCAAAATGTTATCTTTTTGAAGCTCCCTGGACCAGCTTATAAAAAGATTAACAAACAGCAAATCATTTTTGAGAGGTTTTACTCATCTGGGAGAAAAATAAACAAAACCAAAAGTGAAAAATGACATTATTAAAAACAAAATCTATCTTTTGTAATGGGGAGGGGAAAACGTAAGAGCAAAAACGAATCCATTTGGCACTCAGAAGAAATATTTTAATTTCTGGGCTCCTCTATGTGTCCAGGAGTTTCAAAGTCACTCCATACTATAATCAGTTTGGTGGCACAGAACAGTAATTCAAATAGTTACAGAGGAAAAGTACTCTCAAATGTGGAGACCTCAGTAAATGCCCAGGAGGCTAAAGCCGCATGAAGGTGAACCAGTTAACTGCAGAGCAGAGGACCATCTGCCCCAACTCTGGTCACATTTCTGTTAGCTTTTCATAGATGGTGAATCTCTCCATCATTTAACTTCCTCCACTGAAACAATGAAAGCACTGTAAGAAATAGCAATGATGATTATTACTATTAGAAACACTCTCCTGGAGGAACCCAGGAAGAATTTTAAAAGCTGATTTTTAAAAACTGACCCTCAAAACAAGAATTAAGAATGCCCACAATGAAATTATATTTATTTGAAAAAGTAAGTGTCCATTTAAGAACCTATGGTGCTGAGAATTAAGGATGGGGCAGGGGAAGACAAAGATGATCAGGCAACTAGGATGATCTTCATAGAGGGGAAGCTGGCACATATGAACAACTCCATCAAAACCCATATATGAACATGATCGATGCACTCATTCAGCAAATATATAATAAGAGCCCCTGTGTGCCTGACTGCGTCAGGTGCTTGGGATACCATACAGACTTGCCATCTCGCAGTCATTTTCTAAAGAAAGAGAATTTTCAAGCTTGCAATCAAATGAACTTCCTTAAGCTTCCTTCCTAAAGCTTTTCATTAATCGTGTCAACACTCTAACATAAATATTAATTTTTTTAATTAAGAAAAAGGCAGGATTTCTTCAAGCTTGGGAAAAATCATTCTGAGAAACATTTCCAACACGAAATAACAACTGGGTGCAAAATACAGAAACTGGTGCTACGAAAAACATAGAGTAATAACAATACAGTGTTTAAAGTTAGGTCAAAGAATGACTAACATGAGTAAGCCCAGTAAACTTTTCAATAGTCCTACTTAGTATCAAAATGCAGCTTTGGTAAGATAACATCAAGTTAAACGTCTATTCCTGGTAAAATGTTACTCATTATTCTGGCAATATATACAGTTCAACCATAATAAACTACCTCAACAAAACAAATAAACAAATAAAACACATAAAAATGATTAGAAAGGAAAATAATATCAAATTTCCTCCAGATCTGGTACTCTCTTAGACCTACTCTGATATTTATTGGAGCTGAACATATCAACCCTTGCTCATAAAAATAAAACAATAACTATTTTTTTGAAACTTCTATTTAGGTCTGGTCACATATCAGATAAGAGATACACAATCTGTAGTAAGCACTCAAGGAAAGGTCATTGAGATGAATACATATAAAGTCCTGATATCTCAATTCATTGGTGCAATACTGAATGTCACTATGAACTCAGGATTAGAGGGTCTTAATTATTAATAAAAATACTGCTGCTTCGCCTACATTTCCCAATGTACCAACATCTTCCCACGATAATAGTGAAGATATTTGGCCCTTTCCCTGGGCCAAAAAAAAAAAAAGGAATCCGATGGTCAAATAAGTTTCAGAACTATTTAATTATTTGGATTAATCAAAAATAGGCAAAACTAGCTTCCTTTTCTTCAAAACTACTCAGAGCCTTTAGGGTACATCCTGAATCTCCAAGAAGGAACATACATTTCCCAAATGTATTTAATGAGGAAACTTTTTCTCACTGAACAGCTCTTGGGACTACCGTTTTGTGGAACACAGAATGAAAACTACCCTAACTCAATGGAAAAATGAAAACAGCACATAAAGTTCCTGCAAACCGTTGTGCCTAGAACAATGTCTGGCACATCAAAGGTTCTTTTTTTTTTTTTTTTTTTTTTTGAGACGGAGTCTCGCTCTGTGGCCCAAGCTGGAGTGCAGTGGCGCGATCTCGGCTGACTGCAAGCTCTGCCTCTTGGGTTCACTCCATTCTTCTACCTCAGCCTGTAGCTAGGACTACAGGCGCCCGCCACCAGGCCTGGCTAATTTTTTTTTTGTATTTTTAGTAGAGGCGGGGTTTCACCGTGTTAGCCAGGATGGTCTCGATCAGATTCCTGACCTCGTGATCCGCCCACCTCGGACTCCCAAAGTGCTGGGATTACAGGCGTGAGCCACCGCGCCCGGCCATATCAAAGGTTCTTAACACGTTTCTGTTATACCAGTGTAAAGGGATCAATATTTTGCCACGATTACCAAACATATTTGATTGTATATTTTTTAAAGCAATATCTATGAGATTACTATGCCAAAAAACACACTTGGGGGACGGGCGCGGTGGCTCACGCCTGTAATCCCAACCCTTTGGGAGGCCGAGGTAGACGGATCACGAGGTCAGGAGTTCGAGACCACCCTGGCTAACACGGTGAAACCCCATCTCTACTAAAAATACAAAAAAATTAGCCGGGAGTGGTGGCACGCACCTGTAGTCCCAGCTACTTGGGAGTCTGAGGCAGGAGAATCCCTTGAACCCAGGAGGCGGAGGTTGCAGAGATCCGAGATCACGCGGCTGCACTCCAGCCTGGGTGACAGAGCAAGACTCCATCTCAGAAAAAAAAAAAAAAAAACACTTGGAAAAATGCTTGTCTACAGAAACATAGTCCTATTAACTGATGTGAACTAACAACAGAACCTAGCTTTGCATTACCACTAACGTAGGCTGTTCTAAGAGAGATATACTATCTGAAGGACAAAATATTCATCTCAGCAGGTTATCATCCATCATCCATTTGCTGGGAGCTAAGGCAGAGCCTAGTAACAGCACTCACACTCAGGCTTCCGCTTTTGTAACTCCTTTCAATTTTCCATTTTTTCCTAACATCTCCAAGGCAACACCACTAGAGGAAAAGCTAGGGAACTAGAATTATGTAGGTATATTCCGCATTTACTAAAAGCACTGACAAACTGCCACAGCGCTACTTCTGTTCTCCCATTTTCTCCTTTTTTGCCTATTCCAGGAGCCACCTGCCCACCAGAATTGTACCACTCACGTACATTGTATATACCACCTTTTCCACTCGCTATACACATTACTTTAGTTTATTTCTCTTTTTATCAATGCCATCATTCCTTCTTGTAAGGAGCCTTTCTTTCCCATTTCTCCCTCCTACAATTATAGCTTCCCTTGTCCAGGTAATTTTTTAAATAATGAATGTATCTTTCTCCCTCCTGGATTCTCATTCCTCTAACTTGTATATTTGCCTCAAGCTAAACTGATGGCCTCCTTCACTCTTGGACAACAGTCTGAAGATGAAGTGGGAGGATCACATGTTCGATCCAAAACGAAAAAGGCAGCTATGTTAACAGGAGGTGGAGAGTCACAGATCTTTGTTTATGCATATTGTTTAGAAATTAATAACGCGCATGCTGAGAGTTTAAAGCCCATCAATATGCAAGTATAAATGAATTATCAAAGTTCCTCGTCAAAGTAAAATTCAGGACTCTCACTCTGGGACACGTATAGGGGAGGGGAGGCTGAAGATTGTGAGGAGGGGGCGGTCATGGCACAGAGCTTGCTATCCCCGTGTGCGTGGCGGACAGCGGACCCGCTAGCCACAGCTCCACAAGGTCTCGCTCCGGGCGCCTCCGAGGGTCGAACGGTCAGCCCCGCCTTGAGCCTTCCTCCCCGGCCTCCCCACCCGAGGCCGGAATATGCCCCAGACCCCGCAGCCTCAGCGTCAGGATGCACAGGCTGACGGGAGCTGGCCGGTACCTGGTCATAAGGGGACTTCTCCAGCATCTGCGTGCACAGATCGGCGCAGAGCTGGAACTTCCTGCGCCTAAAATAGCTCCAGGCCAGGAGCAGCGGCTCCATCTCCGAGCCCATGACTGCCGGTGCGGCCAGCGAAGGCCCAGCGCTCTAGGAGAGCGGTGGGCGGGGAGCGAGGAGCTGGCGGCGTCAGGCTCTGCCCGGCAACCCGCGACGGCTGGGACCTTGCCCGAGAGGTGTCCGCAGCGCGCCTGAGAACAGGAAAAAGGAAAACCACCGTAAGCAGAACTGAGCTACAGGGCTTGACTAAACTTGTTACAAAAAATTGTGTACTTTTAAAGGCTACAGGTTTCATTAATTTTGAGAAGAAACCACCGCGGCTAAACAAAAAGGTAGTGACTTAGACACCTGCCCCTGGGGGGGGGGGGGGGGGGGGGCCCCCCCCCCCCCAGGAGGCGCAGTTGCCTAGCAACCGCATGCTCTGCCGGCCCTGCAGGTCCGGAAAAGTCCCGAGTTTATCTCTGTCTGGTGTCTGTCCTACTTCCATTCGCTCGTTTCTATCCCTCTCGCTTTACCTTCTGATTCTAGAAACACAAACAAGTAAACAGCTTCCACCTTACCATCCCACCCATCAAGACCTAAAGCCCTAAATCCTGAAATTCTCCACTCTGTTTCTCGAGGTCCTTCCCACCGAATCTCAACGTCTGAACTGCAGAGGGCTTGCTTTTACTCATTTTACAGATGAGAAACTGAGATAGACTCAGAGAAGAGAAATTATTAAAATTGCATTGAGTTAGGGAGCTGGAACTACAATCTGGTTGACTACAAGTTGCTAATACATTTGTTAATTCGACTCACATGGTGATTCCGGATTGTAAATTGGTGACAGTTTTACCAAACTAGATAATGTGTGCAAAAAATAATAATAATTTTTAAAAAGAGCTTTGTGAAACGGTTCTCCTGGCACTTGCTGTTTGGCAAGTTTTACTTGTGCAGAGTGATTTCTTCAAAAACAATTCTGACTTTTCTCTAGAAATTTGCACAGATGACAAATGTGCTTAATGGCAACAGTTTTGAAAAGAGAGATGTGACCGGCTAAATCCAGGTAGGCTTTTCTCAAACTGCTGGGGTCTGAGAAAACATTAGACATTATATTTAATCCACATATTTATATTTTTCATAGATATTAAAATGAACCTTCTGCTTCTAAACTAAGAAATTTATTGTTACCTTTTCTTCTCTACTAAGCAGTCTTTCTCGAATTGTTGTATTTTGGAAGCCAGTAATTATCAGGATTGTGATTGTTATAGTTAAGTGTATTGTCATTGGTCTATTTGTGTTGCCCTGGAACTGCCGGTAGAAATGTAATTTCCCTAAAAGTCCTAATGAAGCAGCCCATGGTTTCTAAGTTCAAATTTTTAAGAACGCACATGCCAACAATTGACAATTGGGCTCAGTATTTCACAGGGTCTTTTTGTTTTCTGGTACTCTGTAAGCAGATTACTATATAAGTGATTTTCAACCCTACTAGAGAAAGTGAAGCACAGAGAAACAAGCCCTTTTAAAGGGTCGGTTTCACAAAGGATGCTAGATCTCAGTTCATAGATCCTTATCTTTTACTCTTTAGCATATAATCAGATGTTCTACGTAAACTTTTTTAAAGAATAGTTTTCTATTTACAGAAAAGTCACAAAAATAGTAGACAGTTCCCATATACCCAGTTTCTCTATTGTGTGAGATATTGACATTTGTTTTTGTGTAAGATGATATATTTGTTACAACTAAGGAACAATAATCAATGTTACATTACTATTAACTAAACTCCACAGTTTATTTGGATTTCAGTACTTTTCCCCTAATATTATTTCTCTATTCCAGGATCTCACTTACAGTACCACATAACATTTAGTTATCATGTCTCCTTTACCTCCTCTGATCTGTGGCAGTTTTTTAGACATTCCTTGTTTATGATGACCTTGGCAGTTTTGAAGAGTGCCGGTCAAGTATTTTGTAGAATATCTGAGAAGTTCTTTAAAATAGAGATGTCCCAATTCCAGCCCTAGAAATACTGACTTAAATTGTTTGAGGTAGGCCCGGGGCATCTGTTTCGTTTTTTTACATGTCCCAGGTGATTCTGATGGGTAGCCAGGATTAATCACCCATTACGTTGAGTTCTAGTCTTATATCTATTGAGATTACTGCCAACTTCCTACAGAGAAACAATATTTTCATAAGTGGGGAAATAAACATGCCAATAAACATATAAAAAAAAGTGGAACAGATGAGGCATTAAAATATTTTACTAGCATATAATGTATGTTAACTTCTTTCAGAAGACTAATTGTTTTCTCTCACAAAAGTCAAATGAATGAGGAAAATTGTAGGATATTTACCAGATTACAGGATGTTCAACATGTCCAAATGTAGCATAAAATCTGTCTTTTAAAAGGATATAAAAATATGTTACTTTTAATATGTAAATATGTTTATGGTTCATTGATTTTATGAATTTATAGACAGACTTACATTTTTTAATAATATCTAACTGATAAAGCAGAAGCCATTTTTCAAAGATATGCTAGTAACAGGAAGAATGGACAATGTAACAATTGCTGGTGAAGGGAATAGATAAGAGTTACTAGGACCATTTTCCTACTAGAGAAAGTGAAGCAGAGAAGCCCTTTAAAAGGATCAGTTTCACAATCAGTACTAGATCTCAGTTCATAGATCCTTATCTTTTATTCTGTAGCAACTAGATATTTCTTCAGGTTAATCAGTTTTAAATCAAATACCTAAGGTAATTTAACTTTAAATGCCAAAGGTTAAATTTTCTTAAATGTTAAATTGGAATTATTCCGCACATCTAACATAACCCAAAAGAAAAACAAAAGGTATAAAATGAGATATTCTCTTGGTCAACAAGTATTTGCCCGGGCTCTGTGCTTGGTGGTAAAAATGCAGAGATGAACAAGACAGATCTCCCGGCCTGAGAGTACTTATACACAAAGAGTAATTAGCATGAAGAGCACTGGACTTAAGGTCGGACTTAGCAGCTGTGTTTTCTCAGGCAAATTAGGAATCAGTTTAGGATGGTGATTAAGAAGTGGGCTCATAGGCCAGGCATGGTGGCTCAGACCTATAATCTCAGTACTTTGGGAGGTCAAAGGCAAGGAGGATCACTTGAACCTTGAGCCCAGGAAGTCAAGGCTGCAGTGAACCATGATCATGCCATTGCACTCCAGCCTGGCAGCAGAGCAAGACCCTGTCACTAAAAAAAAAAAAAAAAAAAAAAAAAAAAAAAGGGCTCTGGAGCCAGATGTTTTATATTCGAAACCTGACTTTTTTTCATGCCCTTGGAAAAGCGGCGGGGACTTTGTATAAGGAACTTACTGGCCCTGTGCCTCTGATTTTTTATCCATAATGTAACATGCATTTGCTGTAATCTCAGAATTTTCAATTCTGCCCTAAAGAATAGGAGAAACAAATGGGATTAGATGAAACTTACCTGTAAGTATATGTTATATCAACTCATATGTTAAGTACAGATAATAACTACATCATTAACTCATGAAACATGTTAAACATAGAATAAATAGACATTTACTTCTTAAACATATGTTAAAAGGACAAAACAAACAAGAGTGTTACTTATAGATAGAGATGGAAAGCAAAATAAACCTTAAACATTCATAAAGCTTGAATCAGTCTGGTCTACCTCAAATTGACCACCCATTGGTATCATCCATTCTAACCCATTTGTTTTGTGCTTAAAATGTATAATGCTGCTCATAAGTTCATCGCTGAGCTATAGGTGTAGCCGCATACACTTACCTCTGTCTTTTTATTATTTTTATTGTTTGGGGACAGGATCTTGCTCTATCACCCAGGCTGGAGTGCAGTGGCACGATCATGGCTCATTGCCTGCTCACTGCAGCCTCAACCTCCCGGGGCTCAGGTGATCCCCCCACCTCATCCTCTTGGGTAGCTGGGACTACAGGCATGCGCCATCATGCCCGGCTAATTTTTTTTAAATTTTTTTGTAGAGACGTGATCTCGCCATGTTGCCCAGGCTGTTCTTGAACTCCTGGGCTCAAGCACTCTGCCTGCTTCAATTTTCCAAAGTGTTTGAATTACAGTTGTGAGCCCCAGCACCCAGCAACCTCAGTCTTTTTGATAGAGCAAGCATGGATTGGCACCCTGAACCTTCCATCTCCGAACATTCTTACCTACACTCTGGTTCTTGTAACCATGCCATCTTTGGAGAAGGCAGATGAGGCAGAGAGAGAGGCAGAATATATGAACATTGAGTGACCCACAGTAGTGTGGTCCTTTCACCTGCCTGATCTAAATGTGTTCACCTACCCAATTTCTTTCCCCTTGCTTCCTGCTTTTTTCTAAAAAAATTCAGTCTCCATAGTGACTGTCAAAAATTGCCAATGCTGACTATCTAGCAAGTTGTCATGGCAGGGTATTGGAAAAAGTTTTCAATTAGCAATAATGTATGATAAACCTCATTGGCTACCATATTTCCACTGTACAAAGCTAAGACTGTGTGTTTTAAATGGGTTTAACAAACTAACTTATTTGACCATCTTAATCTGGCCTATGAGCCAGATTATAATGATAGTGATAATGATCGTGAATATTTTATGGGATGATTGTGGAGAGCACATCAATTTAATTCAACTAAGTCACAATTACATTGTCTTTCAAAGAACATAGAAACACATTGGGTGGGAATCAGTACTGTGTGCAACCGGGTAGCTCCTCTATTTTCAGTCAGGCTGAAACAGGAATTAAAAGAAATTAAAGAATGTATAAGCAAAAACTCAGTTGTATATAAGAAAACCCAATTCCCCCTGAAGAAGAGAAAGAGCTGGAGTCCTTTAAAATTAACCGTCTGCTTTTCTGTGGCTCGTGAGCCTTATCTCTCCCTTTCCCAGGCATTGTGAAGACTGTTTCTCTAGCTGTGTAGCTGCAAGGTCACTAGACAGATAATCTCAAGTCATAAAACATGTTGTTCCTTGAAAAGTAAGAAATAACGTAATGCATGTCTCAATTGAATAACTGTCTTTGTTTCTTGCTTCTGTAATATGCTTCCCCCTGCACAGATCTCCCCTGTCCCACAAAATGCTTAAAAGGTAGCTTGACTCTCTGTTCGAGGCTCAGTCCTTTGGATGTTAATCTGACGGGGTCAGTGCACCTAAATAATTAAATAATTCCTCCTCAACCCTTCGGTCTCTCTGATTCCTTAATTATCCCACAGTGAGACAATGTTTATTACATGCTAGAGATAGAACAGTTTGAGGAATTACCAAAGAGATGGGAGTTGTTCTCATTTTCCAGGTTCCTTGAGGAAGTTCTTGGAGGAAGTTTCTTGAGGAATTCCTTAAGGAAGTGCTTGATATATATCTATTGATACTGATATTTATGCCAAAAATTATTTTAAATACTATGAGATACCAGAGAAATAGGCTGAAGTGTGCATATAAACAATAAGTTTAATAAAGGATGATGGGAGCCATGATGGAAACCTGTGAGACCATGCAGCTATGGACGTAGGCCCAGGACTGAGTGATTCTGCCTGTGTGTGGGGTTCATAAACAGCTCTGCAGTCAGCCGCTAAGGAAAAGCTTCCAAACAGCATGCAATCCTGTGGACAGAAAAGGAGGGGTGGAAAAAAAACAAGACTCAAAAATTCGCTGAAGCCAGATCATCAAGAATATGGAACACCATGCAGGGAAGTTTGGGTTTTAGCACATATTCAGTGAAAATCCACCAGAGAAGTTTTACCAGTGAAACGAAACAACTTGATTGACTAAAAGTGAAGGCAAGGAGACTGGTTAGGATACTATTGCAATAGTCAAGATGTGAGTTGCTGGGAGTAATGGGGATGGACAGAAGAGGCCAAAACATGTTCACGAAATAGAATCAACAGGACTTGGACACCGATTGAATATGGGGAGGGCATTTGGCTAAGGAAAGAAAAGAAGCCAGGATAACTCCCAGCTCTCTGGATTGTGCATGTATGAATAGGGGAGCCAGTCACCAAGATGAGAGTGAAGGAGACAGAACAGGTTGGAAAAAAAAAGAGATTAAATTCATTTTGGGATATAATGATTTTAAGTGTCTCTGGGACAGCCAGATGGAGATATTCTGTTAGTAACTAGAGTTAGAAGCCAGTCAGAAACAATGGAGCGAGGTCAGGGATGGAGATTAAATTTGAAACTCATATTATTATACATCTGCTCATGGAAAGCAATAAAAAGGATGAAATCATCCCATGGAGAATTTGTAGAATGAGAAGAGAGCCAAAGACAGAAACCCTGCAGATACCCAACATTAAGTGGCAGGTAATGAGAAGCGGAAAAATAAAACATACTGAGAAAGAGTGGCCAGAGATGTAAGAGGAAAACCAGGTGGGTGTGGCATCACGAAGCCAAAGTACAGACAGAATTTCAAAAAGAAGAGGCAGTTCAACCATGTCCAATTCTGAGAATTCATGGAAACCAAAAGCTTAAAAAAAAAATTCACTAATTTAGCCATTAGGTATCTATTTGCAATATTTGTCAGAGTCGTTTCAGGGAGTCAAGAGTGAAAAGGAACAGAAACCTGAGTGCAATAGGCTGAGACAGAAACAGACCTAAAGAAAGAGACATGCGAATGCAGCTTATTTCTTTGAGGGACAATTACTCATGCAAATGATTTTAAAATACTTACAAAGCCACATGCATATGCTTGAATTCATAGAAATTTTCTACATTTTGGACATTTTACCATGTAATAGATGCTCTCTGTACAGCTTTTTAAGACTATCAAGTTCTATAACAGGCAGTTACATAAACCACTGATTCTGGGGTAGAGATTATTCCCTAAAGTGAATGTGGTCTGAAGTAACTCATTTACCATATTTTTGCTCAGGAAGAAGTGATACTTTTATACTCGGGCTCTGTATGAAAAAGTGAACTCATTATTACAAGAAAGTCATCAGAATCAAAATGGTGTCATTTGTGTTAAAAACGAACAAAATCCTGACAAATAGAACTGAGGAAGGCTCTGAAGAGAGGGTTCTCATGTATGAGTGCTTCGTAACAAAAACTATCACACAAGACTACAAAAAGCACAACATTGCACAAAGATCATCACAACCTTACACAAAAAATGCTTCTGTGAGGACATCTGCCAGCCAACCTTGACTGATGCCACCCTTGTTACAGATCCTTGTTATGTATCCTTTGAAGGAGAATCACTTCAAAACAATTCTGTAATCCTCTTTATTTTTCCTTTAAAAACCTTTATCTTCCTTTACCTCCCTGTACATGCATATAGTTTACTATGGCACACATATTCCCATTGCAATGTCCTATTCCTGAACAAATACCATTTTCTTTTAGAGAACATCTAAAAGAAGTTGGCAATTAACACTCACTTGTCATTTAAAAAGCCATAGAATGGCCAGGTGCGTGCCTGTAGTCCCAGCTATTTGGAAGGCGGAGGTGGGAGGATTGCTTGAGCCCAGGAATCAGTCTCAGCAACATAGTAAGACTCTGTCTCCAAAAGAAAAATAAATAAGTAAATAATAAATTAAATTTAAAAATTAAAAAAAATTTTAAGGCCATAGAATGAAAAATTCTCAGAAATATGTAGCCAAATGTTTTTTGATATTATTATATAAAGTAGTAATAAATAATATAAAAATATCTACCATTAATTTATTTATTTTCATTTTTATTTGTTTATTTTGAGACGGAGTCTTGCTTTGTTGCCTAGATTGGAGTGCAATGGCGTGATCTCAGCTCACTGCAACATCTGCCTCCCAGGTTCAAGCTATTCTCCTGTCTCGGCCTCCCAGAGCTGGGACTACAGGCACCCACCACCACGCCTGGTTAATTTTTGTATTTTTAGTAGAGATGAGGTTTCACCATGTTGGTCAGGCTGGTTTCGAACTCCTGACCTCAGGTGATCCACCCGCCTCAGCCTCCCAAAGTGCTGGGATTACAGGAAGAAGCCACTGTGTCCGGCCCATTTATTTAGCTCTTAGTCTGGGTAGGTTAGACACAATACTAGGTTCCACACATGCTCTTAAATCTTCCTGTTAACTCTGCAATCTAGGTATTGTCACTATCCCCATTTTACAGATGAAAGGACAGCAACTTAGGTTTAGTTACTTGCAAAAATTCCTCCAGCTAGTGAGTAGCACAACCAAAATTTGAACTCATGCTTAGTCAAAATCCTGCACCCTCAACCAACTGTACACTTCTAACTACACTTGACTTCTCCCTACTCCTTCTGAACTTCATATAGTGTCTTTCCACATGCTGTCTAACATCTGCAGTGTCCTTATCTCTTCCCCACATGCCTTTTTTTTCTTATTGGTGTAGATAGATTCAGGCCAAATTCCCACTCTACTGTGAATCTTACAGATGCTCCAAGGGCCTGTGTGCAAGATATCATTAATACTCTTATTATACAACTAGGCTGGGAGTGGTGGCTCACATCTTTGGGCGTAATCCTAGCCCTTTGGGAGGCTGAGGCAGGCGGATCACTTGAGCTCAGGAGTTCAAGACCAGCCTGGCCAATATGGCAGAACTCCATCTCTACAAAAAGTATAAAAATTAGCTGGGTATGGTGGCACACGCCTGTAGTCCTAGCTACTCGAGAGGCTGGGGTGGGAGCATCTCTTGAACCCTGGAGGCAGAGGTTGCAGTGAGCCAAGATCGCGCCGCTGCACTCCAGCCCAGGCAACAGAGCAAGACTCTGTCTCAAAAAAAAAATAAAAATAAAAATAAAAAAATAAAACTTATTGTGCTACATTGTAATATCTGATTCCCTTAGTAGACTTTAATGTATTCATCCAGCACATGGCACATGACAGTAATCATTTTACAGACATTTGTTGAATAGTTGAATGAAGCTCAATATATACTATACTTCTATAGTAAGTGCAAAATTGAGAGTTATATTTTAAATAAATAATGTAATGTTTGAATGTGTACTTTGTCGTCTATTCAAATGCTTAGGGAACCAATTTCAACCATTTAAAGACATGGTGCTGTATAACATTTTTTTTATTAAAATGCCAAAGCCTTTGAAGATTAGTCTTTGTAAGTGTAGTTAACCTAAACATTTTTTAAAATTCTTTTTTTTTTTTTTAAACAGGGTCTCACTCTGTTGCCCAGGCTCGAGTGCAATGGCACGGTCTCTGCTCACGGCAATCTCTGCCTCCCAGGCTCAGGTGATCCTCCCACCTCAGCCTCCGAAATAGCTGGGACTACAGGCACCGGGCCATCATGCCTGGCTAATTTTTGTAGAGATGAGGTTTTGTCATGTTGCCCAAGCTGGTCTGGAACTCCTCACTCAGGTGATCTACCCACTGTGGCCTCCTAAAGTGCTGGGATTACAAGCATGAACCACCGTGCCCAGCCAGATAGTTTTCTTTCTAGAAAATTTTGTTATATATAAAGGAAATCTCTTGTTTTTAAAAATATTTATTTTGTATTCTGTAATTTATTGAACACTTTGATTCAGTAATTTAGAATACTACCTTCATCCTCTACTAATTCTAGTATATACTGAATCCTATTTCTGCCTTGTCTCTTCAGTGCCATTGATATGAAGGTTAATATTTATGACTGTACAACACAGTTTTAATTTCTGTAGCTTTGTTTGCAAATCTTCACATTTTTTTCAAGTCTTATGCCTATGTGAGCCTTTATTCATAGAAAAACTATTTTATGCCGTAAAGTAGTCACAATCCAATATTACTGGCATTTCAAATACTTGGACAAAAACTTCTCTTTATCTGGTGAGAAATATATACTTAATAATATTCTGCTACTACTATAGTAACCTCCAAATCAAAAAAGCGCTATAAAACTAGCAACCTCCCTGAATATAAATAAAATTCTTCTCAATTTTTGTTCATAATTTGCATTACATTAATCTCGAATTACTGACCAATTGCCAAGATCTGTTTTCTGCTAGAGCTCTCCAGTGACGTCATTACCTGTTATTTTGGCAAAGGTCTTAAGAAAGTGAAAATGAAATTATTAAACATCTCCTTTGATTCTAATTTTCTTGTTTCACAGAAAACTTCACAGTCAGAATTTCACAGGCAATTTCACATTCACTAAGGAGATCTATCCAGGTGTTTTTAGGAATATTTATCAATTCCCTCTGATTCATATCATATAAGACAGGCTAAAGAGTTTTAAACTAATCATATAAAGAGAGCTGATTACACTGAATCGCTTTTTCTATCAAGCTTCTTGTACTCTGAAAATCAGGTTCTGAAGTCTGAAAATAAATTAATTTTCAACAATGAAGTAGGCTGAGAACTCTGTTGGTATAAATTCTATTTATGTGACAGCCACCTCGGGCGCCATTTTATCCTGATGTGATTGAACATGATATGAAAGAGTGCCTTATTCTTATTCAGTGGCAAAGAGCCATGGCTGATTCTTTTAAATACTTTTTAAAAAGAAAAGTAGACCTAGACTTTTTTTTTAGCTGAAACAATGACATTTTAATCAAAATAAAATCTACCTCCCATGTAGCATTTATATGTAAAACAGTTAAAGACCTTTAACTTTTATTTTTATTTTTTATTTTTCTTTTTTAGACAGGGTCTTACTCTGTCACCTAGGCTAGAGTACAGTGGTGAGATTATGGCTCACTGTGGCCTCTACCTCCCAGGCTCAACTAATCCCCTTGCCTTGAGTAGCTGGGGATGCAGGCACGCACCACCACGCCCAGCTAACTTTTCTATTTTTTTTTTTTTTTATAGATAGGGTCTTACTCTGGTGCCTAGGCTGGTCTTGAATTCCTGGGCTCAAGCAGTTCTCCCACCTCGGCCTCCTAATGTGCTGGGATTATAGGTGTGAGCCACCACGCCCAGTCAATCTTTACCTTTTATTGGGAATCTTGATATAAGTATTTTAAAATATAAAACTTCTTATGAAAAGATGCAATATAGAGGCCGGGTGCGGTGGCTCACATCTGTAATCCTAGCACTTTGGGAGGCCGAGTCAGGTGGATCACTTGAGGTCAGGAGTCTGAAACCAGCCTGGCCAATATGGTGAAACCCTGTATCTACTAAAAATACAAAAATTAGCCAGGTTTGGTGGTGCGTGCCTGTAATCCCAGCTATTTGGGAGGCTAAGGCAGGAGAATCGCTTGAACCCGGGAGGCAGAATTTGCAATGAGCCAAGATTGCACCACTGCACTCCAGCCTGGGTAACAGAGTGAGACACTGTCTCAAAAAAAAAGAAAAGAAAAGATAAGAAAAAAAATGCAATATACATTATATTCTTACCTCCCTGCCTTCTACTCTGATCTGCCACAAAGACACTTATATACATATGTAAGAGGAGGACAATGAGTCAGAAAATTTCTTTGATTTGGCTACAGTACTGCTCTTTTTTTTTTTTAGAAAAATTAAGTTCCAAAATGCTTTACCACCACCATCCAAACTCCCTACCAAGCTATCTAAAGGGCCTACATTTGTAGCTACTGGCTACTTCACCAACCATATCTTACCTCCTCAGCCTTGCTCATTCCACTTAAGTGACACTGGCCTTCTTGCTGGCCTTTGACTGCGATTAGCAGGTATTCACATTTGCTATTCGCTGACAGCTACACTCTTCCCCCAGGTATGCACGTGCCTCACTCTGCCACTTCACAAAGGTCCCCACTGAAGTGTGTCACTTCATTAAAGAGGTCCTCCCTCCAAACCATCTCCATCTCATTTTCCTTCCACATTTTTTCATCAAAACACCTACTACCCCAGACAAAGATTGTCTCCTTGACCAAACTGTAATCAGGCTCCTTTGAGTCCTTTTCTAGATTTGGCCTCAAACTTGGGCTTCTGTGTACAATTCTTGCAGAGCCCGGTTTTACTGAGAATTATGCTACGTCAGTCAAGAGGAATCTTTCACCCTTAATAGCTGATCACCCTTGATATCTGATCAAATTCCTCATCTCCCACTGTCCTCCAGGGGATGGCTGATCACCCTAGCCTGTTAAGTCAGTTCAGCAAGAATTCCCCCTCCCTTGATGTCTCCTCTTAGTGATTCCTGTCCACCGACCACTCACCTCCCAACCCCCTGCAACCTGTTTCCTTGGCTATAAATCTCCACTTGCTCTTGCTGTATTTGGAGTTGAGCCCAGTTCTATACTGTCTCTTTTGCCCAATTGTAATAGCTCCTGAATGAAAATCAGTTTTGCTCCTTTAACTACTGTCAGGCTGTGGTTCTCTTTAATATCACCAGACATATTTTAGAAGTATGATTTTATAGTTGGCCCTCCATACTGTGAGTTCTACATCTGTGGCTTCAAGCAACCATGGATTGAAAATATTTAAGGGCATTCACAGTGGCTCATACCTGTAATCCTAGCACTTTGGGAGGCTGAGACAGGTGAATTGCTTGAGCCCAGGAGTTTGAGACCAACCTAGACAACATAGAGAAACCCCATCTTCTACAAAAAATAGAAAAATTAGCTAGGCATGGTGATGTGCACCTGTAGTCCCAAGCTAGGAGAGATACAGAGCAAGATGTTGTCCAGAAAGAGAGAAAGAGGGAAAGAGAGAGGGAGGGAGGCAGGCAGGGAGGGAGGAAGGAAGGAAGGAAGGAGAGAAGGAGAAAGAGAAAGAAAAAGAAAACAAAGAGAAGAGAAAAGAAAGAAAAAGAAGAGAAAAGAAAAGAAAAGAAAGATGCAGTGACTCACACCTGTAATCCCAGCACCTTGGGAGGCCAAGGCGGGAGGATCACAAGGTCAGGAGAGCGAGACCATCCTGGCCAACATGGTGAAACCCCGTCTCTACTAAAAATACAAAAAATTAGTCAGGTGCAATGTCAGGCGCCTGTAATCCCAGCTCTGCCTCAGAAGGCTGAGGCAGGAGAATCACTTGAATCCGGGTGGCAGAGATTGCAGTGAGGCCGAGATCCCGCCATTGCTCTCTAGCCTGGGTGACAGGGTGAGACTCCATCTCAAAAAAAAAGAAAAGAAAAAAGAAAGAAAAGAAAAGAGAAAGGAAGGAAGAGAGAGAGAGGGAGGGAGGGAGGAAGAAAGGAAGGAAGGAAGGAAATACTGGGGGAAAAAGGATGGTTACATCTGTACTGAACATGTACAGACTTTTTCCTCATCATTATTCTTTAAAAAGAGTATAAAAACTATTTACCTAACATTTACATTGTATTTGTTATAAGTAATCTAGAGGTGATTTAAATTATATAGGAGGATGTGTGTAGGTTATGTGCAAATAGTATGCCATTTTATATAAGGAGCTTGAGCATCCATGGATTTGGGTATCTTTGCGGAGTCCTGGAACCAATTATCCATGGAAACCAAGGGACAATTGTATATATTATTGTCGATTTCTGCCCTCAACTTCCTTTTCCCCACAACATAAGCATCAAGAGTAGGGTCTTTGCTGTATCTTTAGTGCCTACAATAGTACTTGGCACATAATGTGTGCACAAAAGACATTTGTTGAATAAATGGCTTTCTGTCCAATAATATCATAGTCGATACAAGTTACTAATCACTTTCAGTTTAAAGATCCAAATACTATTAACATTTTGATAAATGTTAACACTTGATAGTAATAGATTATTTAATTGAACACAATATCTATACTTTCTCATAAAACCCCAGAAAAAACTTTCATCTCAAGAACACACACTATATACATATACACAATATACACACACATATACAAATATTTACCAATACGAATATAGAAACAAGGAGCATTATGTCTACAACTTACAAATGAATTTGTGTGTGTGTGTGTGTGTGTGCATATGGAAGGGGTGGGAAGGAGAAGGAGAGGAAGAATGGTAAAGGAAATGCAATACATGTTAATTTCAAGGAATCAAGAAATATGGATTAAAATTAAAGTATACAGGGATTCTCTTTATCATTTATTTCAGCCTGAAATTGTTTCTAAGTTTAAAAGTTAGAAGAGAACAAAAAACTTTTTGTCACAATAAACTAACCACTGTGTCTATAGTACGATCCAGCCCAAAACAATCTTTTAGCTTGTGCTGAAGAGTATACAGTTGTCTTTTTACATTTGAAAAACTATTTCACAGGCTTCTCATAATCTAGAGGACAGATCAAGAAACACTGCCCTAACTCACTTGTTATTATCAGCCAAATTACAGTGACCAAAACTTTTACAGAACCTTCAGAGGAATGATGCCTCTGCAGAGTTGACTATTTGCTTGCATATTGCTCTTGATGCTGTTGCTAATCAAAGATGTTTAACCAACTGTTTTAGAATTACAATACCATTAATAAATTTCATTTGCTTTTTATATATTGACTGTGGATATGTGACCTTTCTGAAATTACTCTTTAAGGATCTTTCAGATCTTGGTTCCTCTGTAATCTTTTTCTTCAAAATTTTAATCTTTGGTTTTCAGTTGTTTGACCATGATATGTCCAGGATTGCTTGTGTGTATGTTTTATATATATCCTTCTTGAGATTTTCTAACCTTCTTGGATCTATGGTTGTTACCTTTAATTAATTTTAGAAAATTATCAGCTATTATATCCTCAAATAAGTTTTTATGCCTGTTCACTCTCTTTTTCCCTTGTAGGACTCCAATTACATATGTGTTAGATTATTTTATGCCGCAGCTCTTGAGTGCTGTTTTCTTTTTTCCACTTTATCTCTTGATTTGGACAATTTCCAATGCTCTAATTTAAAAATCACTAATTCTTTCCACAGCAGTGTCAGTCAGTAGATTGATGAATCTGTTGAAGGAATTCTTTATCTCTGACACTATATCTTATATTTTTAGAGTTCCCATGTGATTCTTTTTTATAGTTTCTATCTCTGCTGAAACTTCCCATTGCTCATGCATATTGTCCACCTTTTCCCCAAGATTCTTTAACATACTAATCATAGTAATTTTAAAGTCTCTGTAATAGTCAGGACTCTTCAGAGACTCCGAACCAATAGCATGTATGTAGGTGTATATTAAGAGATTTATTATGAGGGATTGACCCATGTGATTGTGGAGGCCGAGAAGTCCCATGATCTGCCATCTGCAAGCTGGAGGCCCAGGAAAGCAGTGCAGCTCCAGCCCAGACCTAAAGGCCTGAGATCCAGGGGAGCTGATGATATAAGTCTCAGTCTGAGTCCAAAGGCCCCAAACCAGTAGCATCCATGTCCAAGTGCAGAAGAAAATAAGTGTTTCAGCTCAAGTAGAAAGCAAGTTTTCCCTTCCTTTGCCTTTTTGTTCTATTCAGTCCCTTAACAGATTGGATGTTGCCCTTCTTTATTGGTGAAACCGATAGAGACAGGAGACAGCCAAGGGTCCCTGGTGAAATTCTGCCTTCAAGCCTAAAGCAGCCTGAAGGCTGAAAAACCCGGACTGCTGGTCCCAGATGAAGCCTGTCCTTTCCCAGTTGATCCTCTCTGAATAATGCCCTCTGCACAATGAGAGGGCAGGGTGGAGCCTCAGGAATTTTGTGCCATTTGCAGAGGGGAGGAGCCTGGCCTCTTCAGTTCCTGGGTAATGACCTGGGATTCAATCTGTGAGGCAGGAGATCTGCTAGCAGGACTTTCTCTTGCTTTGCTGAGGGTTCCTCTTTCCTTTTTTCTTTTCACCCAATAAACCCTGCCCTACTCAACCTACAGTGTGTCTGTGGGCCTAAATTTTCCTGTTATGTGACAAGAATCTGGTTGTTTTCTACAACAAAAGCAATATTCTTTATTTAGTGTACCAATTCAAATGCTTATCTCTTCTGGAAACACCCTTACAGACAGAAGTTGTTGGAATAATCCAATAGGGACTGTAATGATTAATTTCATATGTCAACTTGACTGAACTATGGGATGCCCAGACAACTGTAGAGCAAAAATAGTGTTTTACACTAGTGTTTTACAAAATGTTTTACACTATTGTTTACCAAAACAAAAAATAGTGTTTTACAGTTATCTGGGCATCCCTTAGCCCAGCCAAGTTGACATATAAAATTAACCATCACAGTCCCTATTTGATGATTCCAACAACTAGTTATCTCTGAACCTGGTTCTATTGATTGCTTTATCTCTTCACAATATCCCCCCCAACCCTGCCTTGCTTTCTGTATGTCTTATAATTTTTTAGCATATACCAGAACACTGTAGGTAGAAGAATAGCAGAGGATGAGGAGCGTAGCGCTGTTTTTACCTGGAAATGGGTATGCCTCTTCCCTTTCAAGCTGTTATTATGGGAGCTGCAGTTAATCTGGTCAGGAGTTGAACTAGCTTTGGGCTTTATCATTGCTATTGTTACCTTCAGTGCACCCCAAGCTTCATATTTCTCCAAAATTGAGCTGTTGTTACTTTGTGCATGTATCATGTCTGGGGTGCTGCAGGATTACTCCCAGTGCTTCTGCTCTACCCTCCACTTTCATTAGTCTCTGCAGGGACTGTGCCACAGTAGGGAGGGAGAGGTTTTCTCTATATTCCTGCCCTTCCCCAAGAGCAGACTCTTGGTTCTTGTTACTCATGCTGAGATTGTGGTGGGGGCAGGAGGGTGTTCTTGGTTCTTTTGGTCCAGCCTCTCAGGCTTAGGCAGAACTGGGAACCTGGGCCTGGGGACAGGGCTTTCTTGGTGTTCCTGCCGTCTCCCCATGATAGTCAAATGCTACCTTGTAACTCTGTTTGATCTGGTTTGGGAGAGTTTTTCTGCTTCCATCCTAGCAATAAACAGACCTCTGCTTTGTATTGGTGCAGATTCCTGAGTCCCAGAGGATATTTTCCCCTCTCTAGGCACCAACTGGTTTTGATTCTACCCCTTCCCTACAAGCAGGGGATATTTGCCTGGGGCAGGCTTTATGAGAAGAGTCCAGGAACGTAGGTGGAGATTAGCGTCTGTCCCCCAGGAACAGCTGATTGCCAATCAGGCATGTGTGCTTGTTCCACTAAGCGGGGCTCTCTCCATTTTCCTCCTCTGACCCCAATCTTTCTGATGAAAGCCCTCGAGGAGCTTACAGCTGGTGGGCAACACTGACATTAAAGAATTATACAAGCAAATATAAAGCTACAACTTTGATCAATATTCAGCAAGAGGAACCTGTTGTAATGAGATTGTGAGAGGGGAATGTGACCTCTTCGGGAAGGTCAGGGAAGACTTTGCTGTCCAGTGATAATTGACTCAGGTATGTAGGCTGGTACAAGTCAACTAGTTGAAGTGTCCTGAATGAGGGGAGCATTTCCAGCAGCTGAGGATCAGTATGTAAACAGTCCCGGTCGGGCTGGGCACTATGGCTCACGCCTGTAATCTCAACACTTTGTGAAGCCAAGGCAGGAGGAGCGCTTGAGCCCAGGAGTTTCAGGCTGCAGTAAGTTACTATAGTGCCATTGTCTGGGTGACAGAGCAAGACCCTGTCGAAAAAAAAAAATAAAGTCTCTATGGCAGGGTAATATGGCAAGTACTAGGAACTGAAAGAAAGTAAGAAGTCCTAGGATAAGAAGGCCCAGTGGGTACAAAGAGGGTAAAGAGACAGGAGCAAGACCGTCATGGACATTTTGCTCTTGTTAAGAATTTTTGTCGCCGGGCGCGGTGGCTCAAGCCTGTAATCCCAGCACTTTGGGAGGCCGAGACGGGCGGATCACGAGGTCAGGAGATCGAGACCATCCTGGCTAACACGGTGAAACCCCATCTCTACTAAAAAAATACAAAAAACTAGCCGGGCGAGGTGGCGGGCGCCTGTAGTCCCAGCTACTCGGGAGGCTGAGGCAGGAGAATGGCATGAACCCGAGAGGAGGAGCTTGCAGTGAGCTGAGATCCGGCCACTGCACTCCAGCCCGGGTGACAGAGCAAGACTCCATCTCAAAAAAAAAAAAAAAAAAAAAAGAAGAATTTTTGTCTTCATCTTAAATAGTGGGAAGGCATTGGAGAATTTCAAATTGAGGTTGATGGGGAAAGAGATGTAATTGCAATTAAATTTGAAAAAAATATTTAAGCAACACATAATTCAGATCTCCCAGTGTTTGTATTTTATATATGAGTGCCTTTGAATGAGGTAAGTTTTGTCATATTTTTAAAGAAAAAATTTTTGAAGATAAACTAGGGTATACTAGAATGAATCACAAATAAGGGAGTAACATTTGAACTGCTCGGTGATATTCCAATATTTTATTGGCAGGTGACCACCCCATACTTGTAATACTGTAAGTTATAATTTAGAAGAAATTTTAAATGAATTTATCTGGTCCCATCCAATTGCACTGTATTATATTGCAGATTAAATTATGAACAAGCCTATATTCAGAAACATTTATTACAAGTATATTTACTTTTAAATGGTGGCAAAATATGTAAATCAAGTATTATTGAATGCTTATAGGGGTACACAGAATAAAATAAAAACAAATATTGCAAAATGTAAAGATATTGTTTAGAGATGATGTTTCAATTATTGACTAATAAAACAATAGTTTTATATCCCAGTAAAGCCTGTGACTTTAAAATATATGTGACATTTCACTACTATCATTGTCTTTTTTTTTTTTTTTTTTTGAGACAGAGTCTTACACTGTCACCAGGCTGGAGTGCAGTGGTGCAATATTGGCTCACTGCAACCTCTGCCTCCTGGGTTCAAGCAATTCTCCTGTCTCAGCCTCCCAAGTATGTGGGACTACAGGCATGCGCCACCATGCCCAGCTAATTTTTGTATTTTTAGTAGAGATAGGGTTTCACCGTGTTGGCCAGGATGGTCTAGATCTCTTGACCGTGTGACCTGCCCACCTCAGCCTCCCAAAGTGCTGAGATTACAAGTGTGCGCCACCATGCCCAGCCTACTATCCTTGTCTTTTATGCATCCTGACTTCATCTTCTTTTATCACCAATTATCATATCTCCTCTTTCTAGAAAGGTACTATCTAGAATTAAATTGTATTTGCCTCTCCAGGAAATCTCCTCCTACATCAAAATTAGCTTTTTATCTCTCCATACATATTTTGCAATTAAGTTTCTTTCTTTTTGCACAACCTATGGTAAATCTACTTTTATTTGCTATCTTTCCTACATCCATTTTTTTAAAACAGTAGTAAGTTTTAATGATGAGTAGAATTCAGAAATGTATCTTTTAATAAGAGCATGTTTACTCTATAATTCTTTTGTAATTTTTAAAATATGGTGTTTACTTGAATTAAAATATGTATATGTAGTTATATATATTTCATTTGTTTATATATTTTTTTCAGTTGTTTTTAAAGATATGTATGTCTTTATCTCATTTTCATCTTGGGAACATAAATTTCTCAAAACACAGACTATGCATTCTTTTTTTTTTATTACTCCCCCATAATATCAAGCCCAATGATTCACACGTGGGCACTCAATTTATGTTTTAAAATGATTATGGTGGTGATTCCTTACCTTTTACTTTCTGTGACATGCTTTCAAGTAGTAGAATTGTTGGCAATGTACTTGAAGGAATTAGAAACATGAAGGAACTTGAAACAAGTCAGCAGTAATTACAGAATAATCACCATTATAATACATAATAATGTCTTTTAGTATCTTTGCAACCATCTACAGTTACTACATCCTCAAATATTGCATAACTGTTTGAGTAGAATCGTTTATGTCCCTGAAGGTGTTATGTTAATTTATTGAGAAAGATTTCTCATGTTTTCCTTTATTAGATTGACGTTAAGATAGATTTCTTACTGGTAGTTAGCTGTACTATGGCTATCTACTATGTTGCATTACCTGCCTAAGTCAATATTCTCAGTTGCTGCAAAAATAAATTTTACGTATCCATCATAACTTAGTAGGATTTCCAGTCAGGAAATAAACACTTGGTTGCAGTGTGTTGGATCTGTGTTAGGACAGTGTTCTGTAGGTCTCTCACCATTCTCATATCTTGCAAGCACAGGCACTTGCTGCCTTGGTTCCAGACTGTCTTTCAAGGATATTTGTGTTGTGAACAGTGATGGAAGATAAAGATAGTGTGATCCTCCTCTCAAACAGGGACAGATTTGTTTGTTGTCCCTATAATAATGATGACATTTCCTTCAGGGCAAAGGTCAGACAGGTTTACTGCCCATTATAAAACACTTAGGTTCCCTAAGCTTGGTTGGAATTCCTGTCCTGTAATGCAACTCACTGTGTGTGTAGGTATCACCTGGCCCTCTGCATGTTGCCCTGTAAGAATTGGGGTTCAGGGATCCAGTGGTCAAGAAACCACAGAAGAAGCTGAACAATGAAACCTGGAAGTGTGGGTATTAATTCCAACTCTTAGAGAGATGAACTTTAACCAATGGGAAAGAGGCAACAAGAGGAAGCTGGGTGAATAAATTCTCATCCTCCTTCCCATGAATTACTCCATGGCATGATTTGTCCTTGCAGCACATTGAGGGACATCCTGTGTGCCAAGTGGATGTGCCTGCCTGGTGACCTGCTCTGTCTCTTCTGGCTTCGGATAAGATGGTAGCCAGGGAGTAACGTCACTTTATGTCACTTCGCATCACTTCACAGTTTTCCTCCCCTCACTTCCTTTTCCTTAACCTCACTGCCCTGGGTTTGCCCTTCCCAATTAAAACATCAGTGCCTTAATCATTGCCTCAGGCTCTGTTTTCTTGAGACTCCAGACTAAGGTAGTGGCTAAGTAAAGAAGGAGAACTATAGATTCTAAAAGAGTAAGTGGCAAACACATGCTCTTGAGAACACACATCCTGGAAGCAGAAACAATTTCCTAAAATCCTGTAAGTGCTGCTATAAAGGTATGTATGATTGTATAAAATGTATTAGGGACTGGCTGGGTGCAGTGGCTCATGCCTGTAATCCCAGCACTTTGGGAGGCCAAGGTGGGTGGATAACCTGAGGTCAGGGGTTCAAGATCAGCCTGGCCAACATGGCGAAACCCCTTCTCTACTAAAAAATACAAAAAATTAGCTGGCCCTGGTCGTGGATGCCTGTAATCCCAGCTATTTGGGAGACTGAGAGAGGAGAATCACTTGAATCCAGTAGGTGAAGGTTGCAGTGAGCCGAGATAGCGCTACTGCACTCCAGCCTGGGTAACAGACCGAGACACCATCTCAAAAAAATAAAATGTACTAGGGACTTAAATGAACACTGATTAATTCTGGAGGTTGTGTATGGGGATGTCACAGCAAACTATAGAATAGAGGTGCGTATTTGATTTCTAGGGCTACTGTAATTAAGTACCACAAACTGAGTGGCTTCAACAATAGAAATTTCAACAATAGAAAGTGTTGGCAGTGTTAGTTCCTTCTGAGGGCTGTGGGGCAGAATCAATTTTATTCCCTTCTCCTAGCTTCTGGTGGTTGTGCCAGTCCTTGGCAGTCCTTGACTTGCAAATCTCTGCCTTCATCTTTACATAGAGTTTGCCTTGTGTGGGTGTCTGTATCCCAATTACCCCTTTGTCACATTGAATTGGGGCCCACCTTACTCCAGTATTAATTTCATCTTAATTTAAGGAATTATAATCTGCCACGAAATATTTTCCAAATCAGGTCACATTCTAAGGCAGCAGTCCCCAACCTTTTTGGCAACAGGGACTGGTTTTGTGGAAGACAATTTTTTTCACGGACAGGGTGGGTCAGGATAATTCAAGTGCATTACATTTGTTGTGCACTTTCTTTTATTATTACACTGTAATATTTAATGAAATAATTATACAACTCACCATAATGTAGAATCAGTGGGAGCCCTGATCTTGTTTTCCTGCAACTAGACAGTCCCATCTAGGGTTGATGGGAGACAGTGATAGGTCATCAGGCTTTAGATTCTCATAAGGACCGTGCAACCTAGATCCCTCTTACATGTGCAATCTATTCACAATAGGGGTTGTGCTCCTATGAGAATCTAATGCCTCTGCTGATCTGAGAGGAGACAGAGCTCAGGCGGTAATGAAAGCAATGGGGAGTGGCTGCAAATACAGATGAAGCTTCGCTCGCTTGCCTGCTGCTCACCTCCTGCCGTGCAGCCTAGTTCCTAACAGACCGCAGACGGGTACCAGTCCGTGGCCCGGGGATTGAGGACCCCTGTTCTAAGGTATTGGGTGTTAGGATTTCAACCTATGAATTTGGGAGAAACACAATCCAAGTCATAATAAGGTGGTCCATTTGGGCTGGACCTCAAAGATTCTGTAGGAGTTTAACAGGCTGACAGTGGATGGTTGAGGGTATGGCACAACATGGAGGCTGCAAATGTATACACAGTTCTTGAAAGGCCTGGTTAATTTTAGGAATTACCAGCAATCTAGGATGTCTAGAGAGCAGGGCTAGTTCAGAGCAGGGAGGAACTGGCTGGAGGTGAGTCTGTTAAAAGAGATGGGAGGCATTGTGTGTCACATGAGGAGTTGGTACTTTATACAGCAATTAGATGCTACCCAATGTTTGTTTAAAATTACTTTTGTTACTTTTCCCTAACAATAAAAGCAATGGGTGTGTGTAACTGAGATGTCAGTTTTGACTTCACCACTGCTTGGAGAGTTTAACGTGGCTTGAACTCCAAGTTTACCAGTTAGAATCCAGGACTTCCCTGCCTGCTCCCCACAGACTTTATTATTCTCTTCTTGTGGCATTGCTTCTGCTACATCAGCTCACATGAGAAGCCCATTTCTCCAGTTTCCATTTTAAGAAAGAACCCACCTAACATTTCATGAGTTTAGAAATGTTATGTAAGATTTGAAAGGTTTTGGAGAGAGCTACATGGCAGGACTTGCAATTTTGCCATCTCACTTTCATTCCTCCTTCATCTTCCTGGAGCAACAAATTCTTCCTCATTCTCCCTGCAGAACAGTTTTGTCCACATTTGGTTCCTTTAGGATCTAATTTTCTATGCCAAGCACTCATTCAGGTATTTTGTTTTTTCTATACAAACATAATTCTTTTCCCATGCAGAATGCTGAAAAACAAAATTATCTCATCTTATTTTGTGTGTGTGTGTGTGTATTTTGAGATTGTGTGTGTGTGTGTGTCTGTCTGTCTATGTGTATTTTGAGATAGTCTCACTCTGTCGCCCAGGCTGGAGTGCAGTGGCACAATTGGCTCACTGCAGCCTTGAACTCCTAGGTTCAAAGGATCATTCTTGCCTCAACCTCTCTACTAGCTGGGATTATAGGCCTGTGCCACTAAACCCAGCTGCTTTTTAAATGTTTTTGTAGAGACAGTGTCTCACTATGTTGCCCAGGCTGGTCTTGAACTCTTGGGATCAAGTGACCCATCTACCACAGCCTCCTAAAGCATTGGGATTACAGGCGTGAGCCACTGTACCCAGCTACAAACACACACACACACACACACACACACACACACGCACACGAACACATACATAATTTTTTTTGAGACAGAGTTTCGCTTTCTTACCCAGACTGGAGTGCAGTGGTGCAATCTCGGCTCACCGCAACCTCTGCCTCCCGGGTTCAAGCAATTCTCCTGCCTCAGCCTCCCGAGTAGCTGGAATTACAGGCATGTGCCACCACTCCTGGCTAATTTTGCATTTTTCGTAGAGACGGGGTTTCTCCATGCTGTTCAGGCTGGTCTTGCACTCCCAACCTTAGGTGATCCACCTGCTTTGGCCTCCCAAAGTACTTGGATTACAGGCATGAGCCACCATGCACACCCAACACGTATATTTAAAAAGAACTTAGAAAACGTAGCAAGAATAGTCTAAAAATCACCCATCATGATTAAAGACTTAAACATAGGACCTAAAACCATAAAAACCCTAGAAGAAAACCTAGACAATACCATTCAGGACATAGGCATGGGCAAAGACTTCGTGACTAAAACACCGAAAGCAATGACAACAAAAGCCAAAATAGACAAATGGGTCTAATTAAACTAAAGAGCTTCTGCACAGCAAAAGAAACTATCATCAGAGTGAGGAGGCAACCTTCAGAATGGGAGAAAATTTTTGCAATCTATCCATCTGACAAAGGGCTAATATCCAGAATCTACAAAGAACTGAAACAAATTTACAAGAAAAACAAACAACCCCATCAAAAAGTGGGCTAAGGATATGAAAAGACACTTCTCAAAAGAAGACATTTATGCAGTCAGTAAACATATGAAAAAAAGCTCATCATCACTGGTCATTAGAGAAATGCAAATCAAAACCACAATGAGATACCATCTCACTCCAGTTAGAATGGTGATCATTAAAAAGTCAGAACACAACAGATGTGGAGAGGATGTGGAGAAATGGGAACGCTTTTACACTGTTCGTTGGAGTGTAAATTAGTTCAACCATTGTGGCGATTCCTCAAGGATCTAGAACTAGAAATACCATTTGACCCAACAATCCCATCACTGGGTGGATATACAACCAAAGGATTATAAATGATTCTACTCTAAAGACACATGCACACATATGTTTATTGTCGCACTGTTCACAATAGCAAAGACTTGGAACCAACCCAAATGTCCATCAATAATGATAGACTGGATAAAGAAAATGTGGTGCATAAACACCATGGAATACTATGCAGCCATGAAAAAGGATGAGTTCATGTCCTTTGCAGGGACATGGATGAAGCTGGAAACCATCATTCTCAGCAAACTAACACAAGAACAGAAAACCAAACACCGCATGTTCTCACTCATAAGCAGGAGTTGAACAATGAGAACACACGGACACAGGGAGGGGAACATCACACACCAGGGCCTGTCGAGGGGTGGGGAGCTAGAGGAGGGATAGCATTAGGAGAAATACCTAATGTAGATGATGGGTTGATGGGTGCAGCAAACCACCATGACACATGTATACCTATGTAACAAACCTGCACGTTCTGCACATGTACCCCAAAACTTAAAGTATAATAAAAAAAAATTACCCATCATATTACAAAACTGTTCACATTTTGGTATCTTTTGTTCTAGTCCTCAATATATTATATAACCGGGCTCATTCTATATATATGTTTTTGTATCCTGCTATAAAACATTTACATTCTATTATGGGAAATTTGTAATGTTGCCAAAATTTATCGCAAAACCCCCTAATTATTGATGGTTTATAGTTGGGCATTTAGGCTTCTATATTTTTTATTGTCCTAAGTTATGCCGCGATAATTTTTTTTCGAAAGACAGAGTCTCACTCTATTACTCAGGCTGCAGTGCAGTGACATGATCATGGTTCACAGCAGCCTTGAACTCCTGGGCTCAAGTGATTCTCCTCCCTCAGCCCCCTGAGTAGCTAGGACTGCAAGTGTATGCCACAATGCCTGGTTAATTGTTTTTTTTCTTTTTGTAGCAATGAGGTCTCACTATGTTCCTGAACTGGAGCAATTTTCCCCCTTTGGCCTCCCACAGTACAGGGATTAATAGCGTGAGCTACTGTTCCCAGCCTTTTGATAAATATTTGAACATGAATTTCAACATGAATCCGGATTTACATTTTTTTCTTATTTCCTTGTGACAGGTATCTAGATGAGAAATTTGTGGGTCAAAGGATACGAATATTTCAAGGCACAAGATACCAATTCCTAAATTGCTTATAGCAAATGTTGTTAAAATAGGGGAATTGGCATGCTCAGATAAATGATTTTTTTACAGCTAACTCAGGTGGCAGAAGCTAAGGAAAAGATCATTACAGCTTGGACTAAACTGTGGCAGTGGGTATTAGGAAAGTGTGGATGTAGAGATGGGGATGCGGTTTAGTAATATTTCTAAAACAGAGCCGGACTTGGTGACTAAATATTGGAGGTGAGAAACAGTAAGGAACCAAAGGCAACTGCCTATCTTTCCAATCTGCCTAACTGGGGTAATACTGATATTAAAACAGAAAGTGAAAATGGCAAGGTGTGCAGATGTGTAGGACAAGACAATTTGATTAGAGATTTCTTTGATTTGAATTATATACGGTACCAGTTTTCAAAGACTTTAGGTGGAATCTAATAGGTATTTGAAAATATAGTTAATAGTAGGGAACATCTGCTGGTTTTACCTGCCTGGCATCTGGTGCTAGCTTCAGGGTTTTTTTTTTTTTTTTTTTTTTTTCCTGAGGAGGATCTTTGGGTGGCAATCTGGTTAGAAGTATTGTCTTATGGTTGCATTTATTTACCAAACATCTGTTTTGTGATTTAGATTGTGGGTGTATTTGGTTTGGTAAATGAAGACTGGAGAATGCTAAAGCACCCAAGTCAGCCCTGTGCAGCCCTACTGGCCCCCATTCTTTCTTATTCCGGTAATACCATTTTGATTTTCTTTGGGAGGATCACTCCATCCCTACGCCCCATTTCTGTGGTTTTGGCGCACCTGGTGCTACTCTATGGATCCAGAGGCGATATATAAGTCAGCCAATCAGGGTTAACCAGGCTAAAGTCTGTTTCCAGGGGAACTGCTGAGAAAAGCTCTTTCCACAGTGATTGCTAAGCGGGTGGGATATAGAACTGGAGTGGCTGGCAGTTATTTTGCTTGTCTGGCAATGAAGTCTACTCAAAGTAGAACTGAGTTAATTCTGATGACCTGTTGTTTTTGTTGTTGTTGTTGTTTTGTTTGTTTTGTTTTTTTTGAGACGGAGTCTTGCTCTGTCGCCCAGGCTGGAGTGCAATGGTGCATTCTCGGTTCACCGCAACCCCTGCCTTCCGGGTTCAAGCAATTCTCCTGCCTCAGCCTCCTGGGTAGCTGGGACTACAGGCATGTGCCACCACGCCCAGCTAATTTTTTTGCATTTTTAGTAGAGGCGAGGTTTTACCATTTTGGTTAGGCTGGTCTCGAACTCCTGACCTCAAATGATCCACCCGCCTCAGCCTCCCAAGGTGTTGGGATTACAAGTGTGAGCCACTGCACCCAGCCTGATGACCCGTTTCTGATGACATCACTTGAGCCCTAGGATTCAAGTGCATTGATGCCAG
This sequence comes from Piliocolobus tephrosceles, assembly GCF_002776525.5. Classification (NCBI taxonomy): domain Eukaryota; kingdom Metazoa; phylum Chordata; class Mammalia; order Primates; family Cercopithecidae; genus Piliocolobus; species Piliocolobus tephrosceles. Next base: position 17,676,531 of record NC_045439.1, read on the forward strand.
TTCTAGAACTTTTCAGTCTTATGAGGCATTAAAATTCCCTTTTTATCGTAAGCCATTTGAGTGGGTTTCTGTCACATACAACCAAAGAAGTCCTGACTAATACAGTATTGAATATCAAATAAGGTTCAAGCCTGGACATGGTGGCTAATGCTGGCTCACGTCTGTAATCCTAGCACTTTGGGAGGTTGAGGCAGTAGGACTGCTCAAGCCCAGGAGTTTGAGGCTAAACTGAGCAACATAGTGAGACCTCATCTCTACTAAATAATAAAAAATCAGCTGAATGTGGTGACACATGCCTGCAGCCTCAGGTACTTGGGAGACTGAGGTAGGAGGATCAGTTGAGCCCAGGAGGTCGAGGCTGCAGTGAGCTGTGATCACACCACTGTACTCCAGCCAGAGCAAGGCTCTGTCAGAAAGAAAGAAAGAAAAGAAAGAAAGAAAGAAAGAAAGAAAGAAAGAAAGAAAGAAAGAAA
>NC_045439.1:17677013-17830901 GCF_002776525.5 Piliocolobus tephrosceles
AAAGAAAGAAAGAAAGAAAGAAAGAAAGAAAGAAAGAAAGAAAGAAAGAAAGAAAGAAAGAAAGAAAGAAAAAGAAAGAAAGAAAGGAAAGAAAGAAAGAAAGGAAGGAAGGAAGGAAGGAAGGAAGGAAGGAAGGAAGGAAGGAAGAAGGAAAGAAGGAAAGAAGGAAAGAAGGAAAGAAGGAAGGAAAGAAAGAAAGAAAGAAAAGGTTCAGGTTTTCAAGTATTCAAGATACAACTAAGAGGAATCCTATTGTGACCACACAACATTCTCTTTTCTAATTAATGGTTGATCAATATGTAGGGATTGTAGTACCAGGCACTGTGGTAGGCTCTGTATGTATAATAGGCTGATCAAAGGTAAGACTATAGATATATATATATAGATAGATATAGATATAGATTTTTTTTTTGAGATGGAGTTTCACTCTTTGTTGCCCAGGCTGGAGTGCAGTGGTGCGATCTCAGCTCACTGCAACCTCCACCTCTCGGGTTCAAACGATTCTCCTGTCTCAGCCTCTCGAGTAGCTGGGATTACAGGCGCCTGCCACCATGTCCGGCAAATTTTTATATTTTTACTAGAGACAGGGTTTCACCATGTTGGTCAGGTTGGTCTCGAACTCCTGAAGTCCCGCCTCGGCCTCCCAAAGTGCTGGGATTAGAGGTGTGAGCCACCATGCTAGCTAGAAGTAATTGTATAACTTTTTTTTTTTGAGATGGTGGCCTGCGTCACCACACTTGACTACTTTTTTTGTATTTTTAGTAGAGACTGGGTTTCACCATGTTGTCCAGGCTGGGGAATTTTGGTTTTTATGTTTTCTACACTTTGTCTTAGATTTCTTTATAAACCTAAGGGTACCTAATCAGTAGCCAGCACATGATTTATTTGCCTGAATTTTAGAAATATTTCAAATATCTCGAATTTCATACTAGGAACTCAAGTTTCAGGAACTAGGTTACCAAAGTGGGTGATATGGTTTGGCTGTATCCCACCCAAATATCACCTTGAATTGTAATAATCCCCACAGGTCAAGGGTGGGGCCAGGTGGAGATAATTGAATCATGGGGTGGCTTCCCCATACTGTTCTAGTGGTAGTGAATAAGTCTCATGAGATCTGATGGTTTTATAAATGGAGCGCCCCTGAACAAATTCTTCTTGTCTGCTGCCATGTGTGACTTTGCTTCTCTTTGCCTTCCACCATGATTGTGAGGCCTCCTTAGCAATGCGGAACTGTGAGTCAATTAAACCTCTTTTCTTTATAAATAACCCAGTCTCGGATATGTCTTTATTAGCAGCATGAGAACGGACTAATAGAATACAGGGGGTATTGTAGCCTTCGTTTGGAATACTTAACAAATGTCCATTTGTTGATGTGTATAATTTTTTGTTTCTTTCTCTCACATCCTTATTTGCATTACTTTCACAGGATACAGATGACGGAATATCACCTAGCAATAAAAGCTTCATTAAGCTTTCTGATGTGACATTGGTAATACTGGATTATATAAAGTTGTGAGGGTAAGAACTGATCAGGCTTGCTTTTTTCTTCCTCTAGTATTCATGAATGGTTCATTTTCTAGCCACCTTTGTGCCTCAGCTGTCTCTTTCGGTCTTGAGTTGCCAGTTGAGGATGGTTTAATTAAGAACGTTTTTGCTTCACACTCTACCCTTGGGTCATGAAAATCGTAATGGAAAATATGAGAATGGGAAAATAAATTATTTAAATCTCTTATTAATCTGAGTACTTAAGTTTGTATCATAGGATCCATAAGATATTATGCTGAAAAATCTGAAACATAGAAAAAAGTATATTCTTCCACCTCCTTGTCTCATTAAATTTACATGTAACCAGTAATTAATATATCACAAATGTATAGAACAAAATATTTAATCTTTTCTAAGTTCATTGCTTGAATTTAAATAATCAACAATTTTTATTTTTCTCACTGGGGGATTTCAAGGAACTCACTAGTGAATTAAAACATATTCTTATTAAAAAACAAAAAACACTCTCCAGGTGACAAAGAGAAACTATGTGCTTTTGCCCAGGGTACCCTACATGGGCCTCAGAGCCACTTCTCAGGCCTGCTTTCTTTCTTTCCAGCAGCTGCCAGAAAGCTATCCTGCATTCCGCTTTTTCAAATTCTGCCCAGAATGGAAACTCTTTCAGAGTTTACTTTTCATGACATTTATGTAAATTCCTTTCAGATGGCCTTTATTTCTTGCATGTAAACTGTGTGTAGATTAGAAGTCATAATCAAAGCCAAAACGGTAATCCTGTCTCAAGTTAGTAATTGCCATCTTTGAGGAAGTAGACATTGGATAACATCTATTCCAATATATCTGTACCACACAGGAGTCCACCCCTTTTGGAGTCATATTTCTTGAAACGATGGTAGTTTATTTTAGCTTTTGTCAGATATCTGTCTTGGTATTTCCTATGGAAATCAAACAGTGATTTTTAGACAATAAGGGTTCATATTGGTATATCGTGAATTAGTATTTTTTTGTTGTAAACCTTGTGGCTATCCTGAACTTAACACTTTTTAAATTGTGGATTTCAAATTATTTTTACAGGTATTGATAAATCTTGTTCATATTCCTGTTAGGACACTTGGGAAACTGAGTAGGGGGGGAAATGACATAGTCAGGAATTGATTGCTCCCAATACTTTTGTTACAAGAGTTTTCTACAGGATCACAATTGAACTTATTTAATTAAGAGTAACTGTTGGTGACGTCCCAGTCATTGTAAAAAAAATCCAAGTACAATTTTTTTTTTTTTTTTTTGCAATTCGGAAATCAGATCTCACGTGTCAATTTACGATCTAAAGTCTACTTTCAGCTTTGCGGTCACTTAAGGAGACATACACTTAGAAGCAGGAGCAGTGGCTCAAGCCTGTAATCCCAGAGCTTTGGGAAGCCTGAAGCAGGGGAACTGCTGAAGGTCAGGAGTTGGAGACCAGACTGGGCAACACAGCAAGATCCCGCCTCTACAAAATAAACTTAAAAACAAAACAAAATGTTTGCCGGGCATAGTAGTAGGCAACTTTGCTCCTTACTACTCGGGAGACTGAGGCGGGAGATCGCTGGAGTCCAGGAGTTTGAGGCTGCAGTGAGCCGAGATTGCGCCACTCCACTCCAGCCTGGGCCACAGAGCGAGGCTCCGTCTCTAAAAATAATAATTTAAAAGCACATTTAGGAAGCTCGGCGTCATTCCAATGTCTGGGTCCGAGAGCACTATGATGCAGTAAGACACACAAGGTATCAACCGTAAAAAAGAGAATTTAGCATCCCGGTGTGGATTTTCCCAGGCATAAACGTGGCCTACGCTGGGTGCAGGGACCGTAAGGAACAGGCAGGCGCTTCCCGGTTGAGGACACAAACCAGCGGAAGCCTGGGGTCGCCGAGGGTCAGCCTGGGCTTGAGCGGCTCAAAGAGGGAGGGCTCCGCACCCCGCGCGCGTGTGGAGACGCGGTCCCAGCGACTCCGCAGCTGGACCTTGGCCCGGCGAGCTCCAGCCTCTTCTCGGCTCCAGACGGGGCGGAGTGAGCGCGGGAGGGGGCGGGGCCACGCCAGGCCGCGCTCCCGCCGCTCGGCTCGGCTGGGCTCGGCTCCGTTCGGTTCGGGGGTGCGCGGCGCGGGTCCGCCAGGCTGTGGCTACGAGGCCGCGGCGGGGCGCGAGCGCCGCAGGTGACCGGGGCGGGGAGCTGCGTGCGCGGGCGGTGGCTGAGAAGCTGGAGGCGGGCCCTCGCTCTCGGCCCAGGCGCTACGGGCTGAGGAGACCAGGGTAGCCGAGGCGGGCGAAGGGCTCGGGGCATCCACCTGACAGCCGGCGGCGCTCGCGGCCCTCAGCATGTTCCGCGAGGCGAGGGTTTTCCTCCCGCCTGTGGGCTGAGGCGGCAGCGGCGGCCCCCGAAGCGAGATGCACCTGCTGGGCTCGGCTTAGAGGACGCGGCAGGCGGGAAGTCCCGGCCGCCAGCGGGAGGGCTTTCGTTGCCGGGCCGCCACCGCCTCCCGCCGCCGCCGCGGGCCCGAGCGGGAGCGGCGGGTGGGCGCCCCGACATGGCGGCCCGGAGCGCCCCGAGCTGCCACCTGCGGCTCGAGTGGGTGTACGGCTACCGGGGCCACCAGTGCCGCAACAACCTCTACTACACTGCGGCCAAGGAGATCGTATACTTCGTGGCGGGGGTCGGCGTGGTGTATAGCCCGCGGGAGCACCGGCAGAAGTTCTACCGGGGCCACAGCGACGACATCATCAGGTACCGGGGAGCGGGGGCCGCCGCCGTCACCCTGCGAGCCGCTCCCGGAGTTTGCACCCGCGGGTCCCTCTGGACGCCGTGACCGCTCCTGCACGGAGCATCACCCCGAGGGGAATCCGCAGCTGTCTCTCTGGTCCCGAGTCCGCCAGTTAACACGCTGCAAACGCCTTTCCCCTCTTCCTCGTCTAGGGACTCTCTCGGGTCTGTGCAGAAAGATCAGGTCCGCGGATCCACCGGGCACCCGGTTTGACGGCTTTGTGCCCTTTCACACTCCATCAAAATTACGCAAACTGCGAAAAGGTTATTTTTGTAGCACTTTATTCCTTTAGATCCTGTGAGAAATTTCTTATTAAATGCATTCTTAAAGCACCCGGGGTGGAGGAAATCCTTTACCTAATAAAGGACTGATAGAAGCCCAGCAAGCCGTGGGCTGGTCCCGGGGAGCGCGCCCAGGGTGGCGTCCTGGAGGGCGCTCACCTCCTGGCCGTAATTATTAGTTCAGGTTTCACCTGCTATTATCAGCCGAAACCCCCGGCAACCTCCAGGCAATTCATTGGATGTTAAAATATACACACCTGAAGGCAATTTAAGGTCGGTCTTATCTGAAGAGGCTGCTAAAAATGACCTCGTTGATTTCCAATTCTCTTAATTAAAATACTCCTAAATAAGCTACTTTTGTATTTTTTTTAAAAGTAAATCGCGATTGGGGTGCTATTTTTAGTCTTCCTTGGACAGTACAGTATCTCAAAGTTGGTCCCAGTACTTGTTTACATTTCTTCAGTGAGCGGTATATTTGAAATGTAATTTTCAATCAGTGTCTTAGAACTTTTGTGGTAAAGTCAAGAGCTTCAGAAATCATTCTAGGCCACTGATTATTCCCTCAAGCACAGCATTTTTTTGTCCTTTACAGAGGAAAACATTAAGAGCAATTGAGAATGTGTTTGTGCGGTGCTCTTGGGGTTTTATCAAAGATTCTATGATTTGGGTTTGGTTACAAAATTTTATTCCCTCATGTATGTTGCACAGGATTTAAATTGGGCATTTCAAATCCAGTAGCTTGGTTCGAAATCTTGTAGGTAAGAAGCCCTGGTACTTAAATTCCACAAATAAAGTTGTTCTTCTGTTTTGCATCTCTGTACATCTATAATGTGTAAGAGGGAAAAGGAGGCCTAGGACAAACAAAGGTAGGGCAAGATGGAGTAAAGATAAGAAGAGCCAAAATTGGGATTGCACAATAAGGAATGAGGTGGTGCTATGTATTCAGTTTTTTGTTTTGTTTTGTTTTGTTTTGTTGGACACCAGAGTACTTTTTCAGATTGTACTTAATGTAGTACTTTGAAAAGGTCACTGATAAGTCATTTCATTTTTCTCAAGCTGGGACTCTGTATGGTGGTGATTAGGGTTACAGACCTATTATAATAGCCTAAATTGCTGATGGAAAAACAAAACTAAACTAAACCCATAGTAATTATTTGTCTTCTTGTGATTTATCCCAAGAGTAGAGTTTACCCCAGTGTTTTGTCTTTTTCCCTAATCCTTTCAAGTCTCTCTTCTTTCCCGTATGTTAGGTCTCCCAAAGTACCAGGCATAGTAGCTTTACGTAATTGCAGCAGGCTTCACTGAAGCCCTGCTCCAGATAATTTAGTCTGTTAGGTTGAATTCAGCTGGTGGAGTAAATGTGAAGGATTTTGAGACCTTCTCGAGGTACGCTTGTATTGTTTTTACTCCTTGGGGGTTTTGAGAGCAGTATAGCACTAAGGTCTTCTGAAACTAGACATGATTTATTTGGTGAGGTAAATTATATCTTGTTCTTCTGGCGGTAATTAGAAGCTGTATTATATGTCACACCGCTTAAATTTCATAATTATGTTTCAGTAAACTTTAAGGAAGGTAATGCTTTGACTTTCTTTTGGTACAGTTGCACAACTCATACAAAACAATGAACGTACTCGAATTTCTCATAGTTCAATACATGCTTATGATTTTATCCAAATGATGCATCTTTAATGTATAACAATGAAAATAAGTTTCCTGAAAAGTTTCAATGAGGTAGTAAAATCTGAATCATACAGCATCTTGAAATTGAAATTGGTGGCACAAATTTAATACGATACTAAGAATATAATTTAGGAATCAGTGAAAGGGCTCTGGACATTTTATTTCAAATAGTAATGACAGATCATGTTTGTGAAATATATTAAGCAACTATTAAAACCTCTGAATATTTTTTCAGTTCAGTGTTTGACTTGTGAATATAGAAACAACTCTGGTAATTTTTAAATTATGTCACAGCAGAAGATGTAATGTAATTTGTAATTCACAAATGTGATGCATAGTGAAAAACAATGTTGCTGTAACCTTAGCCTTAGTAATAAAAAGTCAGTGCTGTTTTCATCATCTGTTTTGTTTCCACCTTTGTCTGAAACTTATGTAAAACTCATTGGTCAAATATTACTTAGTCTGAGGATAGAACTCTTCCAGAATGAGCAGATCATTGTCCTCAGGTTTTGAAAATGTGAGTGCAATGTTGGTGGTAAAGACTGAATCATGACTAGTCTATCATTTGCTTACTCGTTCTCTGACCCTTTTATTATCACTGAGGATTGCCAGTGGTGGTGCCACATGACATCTCATCATTTTCTCAGTGTTGCTTGTAGTTCTCCATCTTCTTTTTGCCATTTACCTGGGTGTACTTCTTTAGTCATTTATCTTTTAGTTATATTTATCTCAGTAACTGATTTATATAGCAATTAGTTTCGGTGTCAGAAATAATACAGGGCTTTTTGGGTCACTTTTTTGTTCTTTTTCTCAAAATTCTCTAGTTATTTTATCAATATAAAATCTATAAATCTATAAAATCTATATCTACAAAAACCTCTAGTCTAGATTTAAGACTAAGTTATAAAATAAACCACTACCAGTTTTAGCATAAGACGTACATCTAGATCTTGGTCTATATTTTGAAACTTTTGCCAAGTTGTTAAAAGAATGCAATAGCTTTTTTTTTTTTTTTTAACTGAGGCTCTTGCTCTGCATCACACAGGCTATAGTGCAATGGTGCAATCGGTGCTCACTGTAGCTTTGAACTCTTGGGCTCAAGTGATCTTCCTACCTCAGCCTCCCAAGTGGCTGAGACCACAGATGTAGGCCATGTTACCGGGCTATTTTTTTTTTCGGTAATGATGGGGTCTCTGTATGTTGCCCAGGCTGGTCCTGGACTCCTTGGCTCAAGAGATCCTCCTACTTCTGCCTCCCAAAGTGTTGGGATTACAGGTGTGAGCCACCGTGTGCAGCCAGAGTGTAATATCTTTTCAAATTTATTATTCTAGGTACTTCCCATCAACAAATTTTTGCAAGATTGTTCTTAAGGATATTATTGATAGTTTTCAAATCATCTATACCAGTGAAGACCATTAGTGTAATATAATTAACTTGGGGCATTTTGTTATTTGATTCTGCTTTCCTTATGGGAGTAATCAGGGCCTATTGTTTATGTATTATGTAGTTATAGAATTTAGAATGCTTTTGTTTTTTTTAAACATAGTCAAAGTGGTTGGTGACCGAGTTGGTGATGAGCTCAAATGACAATGCATCTGAAATATTTTGAAAAGTATACCATACTATATGGTTGCAGGTTAAAATAATAACTGTTCATTGCTTCTATGTATGGCTTTTTTAAAAGACAAAATGAAGGGTGTATAAGCTATTTTCTTTATTTGTGGTAAATGTTCTTCAGAAAAAATACTGACCAAGCCTTATTGTAATCTAGCAAAAGTGGTTTTTGACTGCTCAGTATTTATGGTATAGAAACTTAATTTATTCAATACAAGTCAAAATTGTAATTGGAAAAGCGATTCCGAATGACATTTCCATGATAGATTTTTTTGTGTGTTTATATGGGTTCACAGTAGCAACTTTTTAAGCTCTGGTAGGAATTACTGGAAACCTACTTGTGGTCTACTTAATGCTTCCAGGTACGTGTTCACGATTTCCCAAACCTGGCTTATCTTCAAAATAGTTTGAAGAGCTTTTCACCAGTTTCTAGCCTTTTGCTCAAATGCATGAAGTCAGAATTTTTTAGGGTTGGAGCCCAGGAATCTATTTTTTAAAAAGTGCCTCAGATTATTCTGTTTGGGAAACACATTGCCCCAACCATGCCTAGAATTCTTAAGCAGTTTGAGAAATGGGCACAAACCCTCTCCTCAAACCTGATTCCAGAATTTTCTTAAGCACTGTGCAATATGTAGAAGTAGTGCTTCAAAAAGTATTAGAAAACATATTTAATAAAATGTCCCTGTGCTTAAGTAACTAGAATTAGATGGACGTAGCATTTATTTATAGACCATGTAACAATTATATTTGGTAAGGCTTCATTTTATGTGTTGCAATATCAAAGTATTTATGGTTTTTTAAATATTGCATAATTTAAGGGATAAAATTAAGAGACATTTTCCAGGAAAAGTAGGAATTAACTAGAATAATAGTTGAAGTTGTAATAGATGTGTATTAAGTATATATTCTTTAGGGATAAGCCAGATTATTAGATTTACATTTAATAACTGTTTTCCTTTATTTTATAATGTCTTGTGTGCAAATATGCAGACAATTAATAAAACATGTTTTGGATATACATTAAGGAAAACGTGGAATAATGAATTATTAGAAACTATTAAGAACTTCTATTTCAAAGTTTTCTCATCTAAGAAATATTTGTTGAGCTTCTGTTTTGTGCAAGAATCCCTGCCTTAAGATACTCAGAGTTTAGCCACAATCAAATACCCAATGAGAATATGTATATTAGGACTAGCACTAATGTCCCTGTGATATGGTATGTACACGGGGTTATAAAAAGTTCACAATGATGTTTCTTATAGAATGTGATACCTAAGCTAAGTCTTTAAGGACAATAGGGAGAAAGGGTCATCAGAAGAAATGAAAGAAGGTATAGCATTCTGGGAAGAGGTAACATTGTGTGCAGTGGTTTTGTGTTATGAGAGAATATTTGAAAAATGTGCGTATACTATCTTCAGTTTGTTTTCTCCTATTTACTCTTGGCTTTGTTCTGTTTCACCATAGCAGTTCTTGTTGAGGTTACCAGTGACCACTGGCATTGCCAAATCCAGTGGTTATCAGTTCTCATTTCATTTGATTTTTCATCATGATTTGACATAGTTGGTTCATTAGTCCGTTTTCACGCTGCTGATAAAGAGATACCCGAGACTGGGAAGAAAAAGAGGTTTAATTGGACTGACAGTTCCACATGGCTGGGGAGGCTTCAGAATCATGGTGGGAAGTAAAAGACAGTTCTTACATGGCAGCAGCAAGAGAAAATGAGGAAGGTGTAAAAGCGGAAACCTCTGATAAAACCATCACATCTCGTGAGACTTATTCCCTACCATGAGAACAGTATGGGGGAAACTGCCCCCATGATTCAAATTATCTCCCACTGGGTCCTTCCCACAACACATGGGAATTATGGGAGTACAATTCAAGGTGAGATTTGGGTGGCGACACAGAGCCAAACCATATCAGTTGGTTGCTCACACCTTCTTAAGACCCTTTCTTAAGTGGCATTTGGCACATATCTATTTCTTGGTTTACTTGTTCTTTCAACATATATTTACTGAACACCTATTATTTGCCAAAAACTATTCTTATCACTAGAGATATGACAGTGAACCAAACAGATAAAATTGCCCACCCTTATGGAGCTTTTATCTACTTGGTGGGGAGATACAGAATAAAGAAGGTAAATTTTATATATGTTTGTAAAATTTTATATATGCATGTATATATGTATAGTTTGTAAGGGCTAAGGAAAACAAGGTGAGAAAATGTGATAGAAACTATTGGGGGCCGGGCGTGGTGGCTCACGCCTGTAATCCCAGCACTTTGGGAGGCTGAGGCAGGTGGATCCTGAGGTCAGGAGATAGAGACCATCCTGGCTAACACAGTGAAACCCTATCTCTACTAAAAATACAAAAAATTAGCCGGGTGTGGTGGCGGGCACCTGTAGTCCCAGCTATTCGGGAGGCTGAGGCAGGAGAATGGCATGAACCCGGGAGGCAGAGCTTGCAGTGAGCCGTGATTGCGCCGCCACTGCACTCCAGTGTGGGAGACACAGCGAGACTCCCTCTCAAAAAAAAAAAAAAGAAACTAATGGGAAGAGTTTACATAGGTATTTAGATAGGGTGACCAGGAAGACCTCACTGTAAAGGTGACACTTAAGTAGAAAGTAGGAGGTGAGGTAATGTGCTATGTGGATATTTGAGGAAAGGACATGTTAGGCAAAGGGACTTCAAATGCAAATGCCCTGAAGCAGAATGCCAGTATTTTTGAGGAACAGTAAGAATGTTAATGTGGCTGGAGCAGAGTGAACTTGAAGGAAAGTAGTAAGAAATGAGGTCTGATGAGCTAGTGGTGGTGGGGGCAGATTTTGTAGAACTTTATAGGCTGATGAGAGGATTTTCACTTTCCCATCTGAGAATGGAAGTTATTGGAACTAATCAAAATAGTGACATAATTTGACTTATGGTTTAACAAAGTCACTCTGGCTCCTATATTGACAACAGACTGAAGAGGTAGGGACAGGATGGAAGCAGGGAGACCACTTAGGAGACTGTTGCAGTAATCCAATCAGGAAGTATTGGTGGCGTGGACTGGGGTGGTAACGGTGAAAGTAGTGAGAAAGGGTCAAATTTTGTATATGTTTTGAAGATAGAGGTAGCGTGATTTATTAATGGATCACATATAAATCGTGAGAGAAAAGAAAGGTCAATGATGATCACAGAATTTTTGGTCAGAACAATTGAAAGAATGGAGTTACTGGCTGCTGAATTGGGAAACTGTTGGAAGAGCAAGTTTTATATTTTGGACAGAAGGAACAAGATCAACAGCTCTATTTTATTTTACTAAATTTTTGTTTTTAATTTTTGTGGGTACATAGTGTATCTATTTATGAGGTACATGAGATGTTTTGATACAGGCAAGCAGTGTGGAATAATCCCATAGAGAATTGGGTATCCTTCCCCTCAAGGCTTTATCTTTTGTATTATAGAGAATCCAGCTGCAACTTTTTAGTTATTCTAAAATGTACAATTAAATTATTGACTATAGTCACCCTGTTGTGCTATCAAATGCTGTTATTCGTTCTAACTCTTTTTTTTGTACCCATTAACTATCCCCACTTCCCCTTGAGTCCTCCACTACCCTTTCCAGCTTCTGGTAACCGTCCTTCTACTCTCTATGTTCATTAGTTCAGTTGTTTTGATTTTTAGATCCCATAAATAGGTGGGAACATGCAATGTTTCTCTTTCTTTGCCTGACTTATTTCACTTAACAATCTCCAGCGCCATCCATGATTTTGCAAATCATAGAATCTCTTTTTTTTATGGCTGACTAGACTCCGTTGTGTATATATACCACATTTTCTTTATCCATTCATCTGTTGATAGACTATTATGTTGCTTCTGAATCTTAGCTATTGTGAACAGTGCTGCAACAAACATTGGAGTGCAGATATCGCCTTGATATCCTGATTTCTTTTCTTTTGGGTATATGCCCTGCAGTGGAATTGCTGGATCATATGGTAGCACTATTTTTAGTTTTTTGAGGAACCTCCAAACTGTTCTCCATAGTGGTTATACAAAATTACATTCTCTACATCCTTGCCAGCATTTGTTACTGCCTGTCTTTTGGATATAAGTCATTTTAACTGGGGTGAGATGCTAGCTTATTGTAGTTTTGATTTGGAATTTTTATTATGGCTTCGATCTTGTTATTTGTTTTATTTGTTATTGGTCTGTTCGGGTTTTGGATTTCTTCCTGCTTCAGTCTTGGTAGGTTGTATGTGTCTAGGAATTTGTTCATTTCTTCTAGATTTTCAAATTTAGTGACATAGAGTTGGTCATAGTAGCCACTAATGATCCTTTGAATTTCTGCAGTATCAGTTGTAGTGTCTTTTTCATTTCCAATTTTATTTGTATCTTCTTCTTTTTCTTAATCGGGCTAAAGGTTTGTCAATTTTGTTTAACTTTTTTTAAAAAAACTGCTTTTTGTTTCATTGAAATTTTGTATTAGTTTTTTAAAATTTCAATTTCATTTATTTCTGCTCTGATCTTATTTCTTTCTACTAATTTTGGGTTTGGTTTGCTCTTGCTTTTCTAGTTCGTTAAGATACATCATTAGATTGTTTATTTGAAGATTTTCCTCTCTTTTGAAGTAGGCACTTATAACTTTAAACTTCCCTTTGAGTACTGCTTTTGCAGTATCCCATAGGTTTTGATATGTTGTGTTTTCACTTGCATTTGTTTCAAGAAATTTTTCAGTTTCCTTTTTAATTTCTTCATGGACCCACTGGTCATTCAGGAGCATATTGTTTAATTTCCACATATGTATTTGTATAGTTTCAAAAATTCCTCTTGTTATTAATTTCTAGTTTTATTCCATTGTGGTTAGAGAAGGTGCTTGATATTATTTCAATTATTTTCAACATTTTCAGACTTGTTTTATGACCCAACATACAGTCTATCCTTGAGAATAATCCATATGCTGAGGAAAAGAATGTGCATTCTGTAGCCATTGGATGAAATATTCTGCAAATATCTATTAGATCCATTTGGGCTATAGTGCACAGTAAGTCAGATGTTTCTTTGTTGATTTTCGGTCTGGAAAATGTGTCCAGTGCTGAAAATGGGTTGTTGAAATCTCCAGCTATTATACTTGGGCCTGTCTCTTTCTCTAGCTTTGATAATACTTGCTTTACGTATCTGAGTACTCTAATGTTGGGCACGTATATATTTAAAATTGTTTTATCTTCTTGCTGAATTGACCCCTTTGTCATTATATGGTGACTTTGTCTCTTCTTATAGTTTTTTGTCTTGAAATCTATTTTTTCTGGTATACTTAAGTATAGCTACTCTTGCTCTTTTTGGTTTCTATTGGCATGGAATATCTTTTTCCATCCTTTTATTTTCAGTCCATGTGTGTATTTATAGGTGAAATGTGTTTCCTGGATCAATGGAAGTTCCATTGAACTTTTCCAATGGATCTTCCATTGATCTGTTCATCCATTCAGCCACTCTATCTCTTTTGATTGGAGATTTTAGTCCTTTACATTTACACTGTCCTCCAGACTGTGGCTGTCTTCTCACAGCTCTACTACGCAGTGTCCTAGTAGAGCTGTGTCGGGGGTCCAACCCCACATTTCCTTTATGCACTTCCCTAGCAGAGGGTCTCCATGAGGGCTCCATCCCTGCAACGTACCTCTGCCTGGACATCCAGGTGTCTTTCTGTTTTTCTTTCTTTCTCTTTCTTTCTTTTCTTTCTTTCTTTTTTTTTTTTCCCCACAGAGTTTCATTCTGTCTTGCCCAGGCTGGAGTGCAGTGGTGCAATCTTGGCTCACTGCAACCTCCAGCTCTTGGGTTCAAGGGATTCTTCTGTCTCAGCCTCCTGAGTAGCTGGGACTACAGGTGTGTGCCACCACACCTAATTCTGTATTTCTAGTAGAGACAGGGTTTCATCATGTTGGCCAGGCTGGTCTTGAACTCCTGACCTCATGTGATCCATCCACCTTGGCCTCCCAAAGTGCTGGGATTACAGGTGTGAGCCATTGTGCCCCATCCAGGCATTTTCATACATTCTCTGAAATCTAGGCAGAGGTTCCCAAACCTCAGTTCTTGTCTTCTGCACACTTGCAGGACCAACATCATGTGGAAGCTGCCAAAGCTTGGGTCTTGCACCCTCCAAAGTCATGGCCTGAGCTGTATCTTGGCCTCTTTTTAGTCACAGCTGGAGTGGTGAGGACATAGGGCACCAAGTCTCTAGGCTGTACTTAGCAGGAGTGTCTTGGACCTGGCCCTGGAAACCAGATTTTCCTCGGAGGCTCTGAGCCTGTGATGGGAGGGGCTGCTGCGAAGGTCTTTGACATGCCCTGGAGACATTTTCCTCTTTGTCTTGGAGAGCAGCCTGTGATTCCTCATTCTTATACAGATTTCTGCAACAGGCTTGAATTTCTCCCCAGAAAATGGGTTTTTCTTTTCTACTGCATCATCAGGCTGAAAATTTTCCAAACTTTTATGCTCTGCTTCCTCTTGAATGCTTTGTTGCTTAAAAATTTATCCCACCAGATACCCTAAATCATCTCTCCTAAATTCAGTGTTCCACAGATCTCTAGGGCTGAGCAAAATGCTGCCAGTCTCTTTGCGTAGTAAGATTGATCTTTACTCCAGTTCCCAACAAGTTCCTCTTCTCCATCTGAGACCACCTCAGGGTGGACCTTATTGTCCATATCACTATCAGCATTTTAGGCAAAGCCATTCAACAGGTCTCTAGGAACTTCCAGACTTTCCCACATCTTCCTGTCTTCTGAGCCTTCCAAGTCTTTAGGAAGTTCTAAACTTTCCCACATTTTCCTATCTTCGTCTGAGCCCTACAAACTGTTCTAGCCTCTGCCTGTTACCCAGTTGCAAAGTTGCTTCCACATTTTTGGGTATCTTTACCAATCTAACAAACTAAAACAACTGAATTAGTTTGTTCTCACACTGCTAATAAAAACATAAGCAAGACTGGGTAATTTATATAGGAAAGAGGTTTAATTGACTCACAGTTCTGCAGGGCTGGAGAAGCCTCAGGAAACTTACAGTCATGGCAGAAGGGAAGGAAACATGTCCTTCTTCACGTGGTAGCAGCAAGGACAAGTGCAGAGTGAAGATGGGGAAAAGCCCCTTATAAAATCATCAGATCTCATGGGAACTCACTATCATGAGAATGGCATGAGAGTACTCATCACCATGATTCAGTTACCTCGACCAGGTCCCTCCCATGACTGGAGATTATGAGAACTACAATTCAAGATGAGATTTGGGTGGGGACACAGCCAAACCATATCAATGAGAAATGCAAAAAGGGGATAAGGATATACAAAATAAGTGACGATTTTTAGTAATTATAACTAGTGGTAGTGAGAGGTGAAGCCAGCTGGGCTTCTGGGTTGGCTGAGGACTTGGAGAACTTTTCTGTCTAGCTAAAGATTGTAAACACACCAATTAGCGCTCTGTGTCTGGCTAAAGGTTTGTAAACGCACCAATCAGCATCGTAAAAATGGACCAATCAGCACTCTGTAAAGTGGACCAAGCAGTGCTCTGTAAAATGGAACAATCAGCAGGACGTGGGCGGGGCCAAATAAGGGAATAAAAGCTGGCCACCCAAGCCAGCAGTGGCAACCCCCTCGGGTCTCCTTCCACGCTGTGGAAGGTTTGTTCTTTCGCTCTTCGCAATAAATCTTGCTGATGTTCACTCTTTGGGTCCTCACTGCCTTTATGAGCTGTAACACTCACTGTGAAGGTTTGCAGCTTCACTCCTGAAGCCAGCGAGACCATGAACCCACCGGGAGGAACGAACAACTCCAGACGTGCTGGCTTTTAGAGCTGTAACACTCACTGCAAAGGTCTGTGGCTTCGCTCCTGAAGTCAACGAGAACACGAACCCACCAGAAGGAAGAAACTCCGAACACACCATCTTTAAGAACTTTTAACACTCACTGCAAGGGTCCACAGCCTCATTCTTGAAGTCAGTGAGACTAAGAACCCACCAGAAGGATCCAATTCTGGACACATTAGTATCATTGGCATTGTTAGTCTGAGTCTGTGGTGTGTGCAAAGTGGGATAAAACAAATCAGTAATTTTGGGACATTCTAATTTATTAATCTATTATATTTGAGAACCAAAATTCTCAGGATGGAAGAAAAAAAATCAGATGTAACTGTCAAGAACTGTGAACATACTGCAGTTTTACCCTACTGGAAAGTTACTAGGAACCTACCACAATTTCTTGGATGCTGACAGAGCACATCAGCTTCTGGGTCAGAAACAAAAGGATTTATCACTTCATATATGCACAGCAAACAGCATGAGCATTGTGTTTGTGTCAGTAATCTTTGCCCACCTAAACCCACAGGGTGATATACAGGAGCCTAAATTGTGAGTTTGCATCACAGCTCAGTAACCTGGGGTTTATGGAAACTGAATCTTTTATAATAGGCTGCAAACAAACCTGCTTGTGATGGTTAGTTTTCTGTGTCATCTTGACGAGGTTATATAGTACCAGATGATTTAATCAAACATTAAGTGAGCTGTGAAGGTATTTTATAGATATGATTAACATCTTATCAGTTGGCTTTCAGGAAAGGAGATTATTCTTTATAAGGGGCCCCACTCAGCCGGGCATGGTGGCTCACGCCTGTAATCCCAGCACTTTGGGAGGACAAGGTGGATGGATCATGAGGTCAAGAGATGGAGACCATCCTGGCCAAAATGGTGAAACCCCGTCTCTACTAAAAATACAAAATTAGCTGGGCATGGTGGTGTGCGCCTGTAATCCCAGCTACTTGGGAGGTTGAGGCAGGAGACTCGCCTGAACCTGGAAGGCGGAGGTTGCAGTGAGCCGAGATCATGCCTCTGCATTCCAGCCTGGGTGACAGAGACTCCATCTCAAAAGAAAAAAAAAGAAAAGATTGCAACATCAACTACCGCCCTGCCCTGTGGATTTTAGACCTGTCAGTCCCCACAATCGTGAGCCAATTCCTTGAAATAAATCCCTTTGTATATATTCTATTAGTTCTGTTTCTCTGCAGAACCCTGAGAGATACAGTGTCCTTTGCGCTGGAGAGAGAGATGTTTTTTATACTGAACAGTAAACAAATCTACCCTTTGTCCAGAGGGAGATATTATCTTTATTTTTCAAGTCTGTCTGCTGTACAAATACCCTTCAAAAAATAGTGTAGAACAAAGTTAATACCTTTGCATTCAACATTTTCAGAAACATGGGCTGGGTGCGGTGACTTATGCCTGTAATCCCAGCACTTTGGGAGGCTGAGGCAGGTGGATCACTAGAGGTCAGGAGTTCAAGACCAGACTGACCAACATGGTGAAACCCTATCTCTACTAAAAATACAAAAATTAGCTGGTGTTGTGGTGTGCTTTTGTAATCACAGTTACTTGGGATGCTGAGGCAGGAGAATCTCTTGAACCTGGGAGGTGGAGGTTGCAGAGTGAGCCAAGATTGCACCATTGCACTCCATCCTGGGCAACAGAGCAAAACTCCATCTTAAAAAAAAAAATTTTTTTTTTCAGAAACATGAGAGATCCATGGAGAATTATTTCCTCACAGTAACATAGAAGTAAAAATTTTGTAGTTCTGAATTTGAATTGGAAATGTCCATATGAACTTACAATGTATCATATATGAATATATTTTTTTACCTAGTTCTATCCACTGAAAGTTTACAAAAATGTGGCAAAGCCAGTATAGATAGCAAGTCCCAGACTCTGGTCTTAAAATTCATTCCTCAAGATAAAAACAAGGATTCATGGAGAAGTAGCTGATTCCTGGTTTGCGTCTAGGATATCTTGACATCAGAGAGTGCAGGACATGTAAAAGGCTAGTAGGGTGACACGCAAAGTTCCAAGGAGCCAATACGAAGTGACTTCTACATGGGACAATTTGAGTTTTTTAATTAGGGTAAGAACTGCAGTCAATTCAAGTTCAAGGTAATTGGTCACCTTCTAAAGATGACAGAGAACCAACTCATTTTCTTGGGAGTGACGTAAATAAAAGGAAAGACGTGCCATTATCCCTTGTTAGCCTTTATTATATAAACTGATGATACTATTGGACATTAAGTAATTAGCCATATGTCACATAACTTATCAGTGGCAGAAAGCAGGATCTGGTTCAGTTCCCCTTCTGTTGAGTAAATCTATATTTCTGTACTGTATTTAAACTTCTGATATGATACTCATAGTTTTTTACTTTATGGTTTCAGGAAAAAAGATCTTAGGAGAAGGCTTTAATCAGTCAAGATAGACTAAATTTTGTATGGTAACAAATATCCCCAAAACCTGGATCTCTTAATAATGAAGGTATATTTTTCATACCCGTAATTAATTAGTTTCCCTAAGGGTTCTGTTCTTTGTGGTTACTCTTGGACACAGACTAATGGAGCAGTGATTACCTTGAGCATTGATGGTTGCTTGTGCCAGAAGAAAAGAGAGCTCTAAACATTCTCACATATCCAATCTACAATCTAAATACTTTAGCATGGAAGTAACATTCATCACATAGGCTCCTAACTCATTTGAAAGAAACCCCAAAAACTGATAACATTGTTTCAGCCAACCACAAAGAAGCCCAAAAATGAAATCATGTTATATGCTTAAAATGGAGAAAACCTAAATATCTTTGATAAACTGCATTATTGATCCCTGAAATATTTAGCTTACCACTTTTGTTTTTGTTTTTTTTTTTTTTGAGACGGAGTCTTGCTGTGTCGCCAGGCTGGAGTGCAGTGGCATGTTCTCGGCTCACTGCAACCTCCGCTTCCCTGGTTCAAGCGTTTCCCTGTCTCAGCCTCCTGAGTAGCTGGGACTACAGGCATGCGCCACATTGCCCGGCTAATTTTTTGTATTTTAGTAGAGACAGGGTTTCACCATGTTTGCCAGGATGGCCTGGATATCCTGACCTCGTGATCTGCCCACCTCTGCCTTCCAAATTGCTGGGATTACGGGCGTGAGCCACCTTACCGGGCCACTTACCACTTCTTATCCTTCCATAGTTCTGTGTCCAGAAACAGAAAATAACAGAATTGTCAATATAATATATACCTAACAGCGCAAACCACAATGGCTTCTGAGAAAAGTTGTACACTCAAATTGAAGTTTTCAACTCTTGTATACCTGAAGAGAGCCCCAGATATGCAGGAATCCATACAATATTAAACAAATCTTTATTGTTATTGATAAGTAAGAACTTACTCTTGCTCTTTTGTTACTTGTTTTCTTGTTGTTTCATTGTCTTTTATTCCTTATTTCCTTCAGGTCTTATTTTAGACAAGGTGATGTTCTCTGGTGATATGATTTAGTTTTCTGCTTTTTATTTTTTGTGTATCCCTTTTATGTCTTTTGGTTTGAGGTTACCATGAGACTTGGAAATACTATCTTATAATCCATTATTTTAAGCTGATAACAACTTAACACTGTTCATATAAACAAACAAAGAGAAAACTAAAACTCTGTGCCCTAACTTGGTCCCCTAATTTTTAAAAATTTGTTTTATTTTTTGAGACAGGATCTCACTCTTTTTCCCAGGAAGGAGTACAGTGGCACAGTCTTGGCTCACTGCAGCCTTGACTTCCCAGGCTCAGGTGACCCTCCCATGTCAGCCTCCTGAATAGCTGGGTCTACAGGTGTGTGCCACCATGTCCAGCTAATTTTTGTATTTTTTGTAGAGATGAATTTTGCCATGTTGCCCAGGCTGGTCTTGAACTGGGCTCAAGCAATCTGCCTGCCTCAGCTCCCAAAGTGCCGAGATTACAGGCATGGGCCACTGTGCCTGGCCTATCCTCCTGCTTTTTAACTTTTTGTTATTGCTATTTATATCTTATTGTACTGCCTATGTCTTAAAAAGTTGTTATAGTTATCATTTTTATTGGTTCATTTAGTCTTTCTAGTTAGTATAAGAGTAGTTTACACACTACAGTTGCAGTGTTATAATATTCTGTGTTTTTCTGTGTACTTACTATTACCAGTGAGTTTTGTACCTTCCTTTTTTTTTTTTTTATTATACTTTAAGTTCTAGGGTACATGTGCATAACGTGCAGGTTTGTTACATATGTATACTTGTGCCATGTTGGTGTGCTGCACCCATCAACTCGTCAGCACCCATCAATTCATCATTTATATCAGGTATAACTCCCCAATGCAATCCCTCCCCCCTCCCCCCTCCCCATGATAGGCCCCATTGTGTGATGTTCCCCTTCCCGAGTCCAAGTGAGCTCATTGTTCAGTTCCCACCTATGAGTGAGAACATGCGGTGTTTGGTTTTCTCTTCTTGTGATAGTTTGCTAAGAATGATGGTTTCCAGCTGCATCCATGTCCCTACAAAGGACGCAAACTCATCCTTTTTTATGGCTGCATAGTATTCCATGGTGTATATGTGCCACATTTTCTTAATCCAGTCTGTCACTGATGGACATTTGGGTTGATTCCAAGTCTTTGCTGTTGTGAATAGTGCCACAATACACATACGTGTGCATGTGTCTTTGTAGTAGCATAATTTATAATCCTTTGGGTATATACCCAGTAGTGGGATGGCTGGGTCATATGGTACATCTAGTTCTAGATCCTTGAGGAATCGCCATACTGTTTTCCATAATGGTTGAACTAGTTTACAATCCCACCAACAGTGTAAAAGTGTTCCTATTTCTCCACATCCTCTCCAACACCTGTTGTTTCCTGATTTTTTAATGATTGCCATTCTAACTGGTGTGAGATGGTATCTCATTGTGGTTTTGATTTGCATTTCTCTGATGGCCAGTGATGATGAGCATTTTTTCGTGTGTCTGTTGGCTGTATGAATGTCTTCTTTTGAGAAATGTCTGTTCATATCCTTTCCCCACTTTTTGATGGGGTTGTTTGTTTTTTTCTTGTGTATTTGTTTGAGTTCTTTGTAGATTCTGGAAATGAGCCCTTTGTCAGATGAGTAGATTGCAAAAATTTTCTCCCATTCTGTAGGTTGCCTGTTCACTCTGATGGTAGTTTCTTTTGCTGTGCAGAAGCTCTTTAGTTTAATTAGATCCCATTTGTCAATTTTGGCTTTTGCTGCCATTGCTTTTGGTGTTTTAGACATGAAGTCCTTGCCCATGCCTATGTCCTGAATGGTATGACCTAGATTTTCTTCTAGGGTTTTTATGGTATTAGGTCTAACATTTAAGTCTCTAATCCATCTTGAATTAATCTTCGTATAAGGAGTAAGGAAAGGATCCAGTTTCAGCTTTCTACTTATGGCTAGCCAATTTTTCCAGCACCATTTATTAAATAGGGAATCCTTTCCCCATTTCTTGTTTTTGTCAGGTTTGTCAAAGATCAGATGGTTGTAGATGTGTGGCATTATTTCTGAAGGCTCCGTTCTGTTCCATTGGTCTATATCTCTGTTTTGGTACCAGTACCATGCTGTTTTGGTTACTGTAGCCTTGTAGTATAGTTTGAAGTCAGGTAGCGTGACGCCTCCGGCTTTGTCCTTTTGACTTAGGATTGTCTTGGCAATGCGGGCTCTTTTTTGGTTCCATAGGAACTTTAAAGCAGTTTTTTCCAATTCCGTGAAGAAACTCATTGGTAGCTTGATGGGGATGGCATTGAATCTATAACTAACCTTGGGCAGTATGGCCATTTTCATGATATTGATTCTTCCTATCCATGAACATGGTATGTTCTTCCATTTGTTTGTGTCCTCTTTGATTTCACTGAGCAGTGGTTTGTAGTTCTCCTTGAAGAGGTCCTTTACATCCCTTGTGAGTTGGATTCCTAGGTATTTTATTCTCTTTGAAGCAATTGTGAATGGAAGTTCATTCCTGATTTGGCTCTCTGCTTGTCTGTTACTGGTGTATAAGAATGCTTGTGATTTTTGCACATTAATTTTGTATCCTGAGACTTTGCTGAAGTTGCTTATCAGCTTAAGAAGATTTTGGGCTGAGACGATGGGGTTTTCTAAATACCCAATCATGTCATCTGCAAACAGGGACAATTTGACTTCTTCTTTTCCTAACTGAATACCCTTGATTTCTTTCTCTTGCCTGATTGCCCTAGCCAGAACTTCCAACACTATGTTGAATAGGAGTGGTGAGAGAGGGCATCCCTGTCTCGTGCCAGTTTTCAAAGGGAATTTTTCCAGTTTTTGCCCATTCAGTATGATATTAGCTGTGGGTTTGTCATAAATCGCTCTTATTATTTTGAGGTACGTTCCATCAATACCGAATTTATTGAGCGTTTTTAGCATGAAGGGCTGTTGAATTTTGTCAAAAGCCTTTTCTGCATCTATTGAGATAATCATGTGGTTCTTGTCTTTGGTTCTGTTTATATGCTGGATTACGTTGATTGATTTGCGAATGTTGAACCAGCCTTGCATCCCAGGGATGAAGCCCACTTGATCATGGTGGATAAGCTTTTTGATGTGCTGCTGAATCCGGTTTGCCAGTATTTTATTGAGGATTTTTGCATCAATGTTGATCAGGGAGATTGGTCTAAAATTCTCTTTTTTTGTTGTGTCTCTGCCAGGCTTTGGGATCAGGATGATATTGGCCTCATAAAATGAGTTAGGGAGGATTTCCTCTTTTTCTATTGATTGGAATAGTTTCAGAAGGAATGGTACCAGCTCCTCCTTGTACCTCTGGTAGAATTCAGCTGTGAATCCATCTGGTCCTGGGCTTTTTTTGGTGGGTAGGCTATTAATTATTGCCTCAATTTCAGAGCCTGCTATTGGTCTATTCAGGGATTCAACTTCTTCCTGGTTTAGTCCTGGAAGAGTGTAAGTGTCCAGGAAATTATCCATTTCTTCTAGATTTTCTAGTTGATTTGCATAGAGGTGTTTATAGTATTCTCTGATGGTAGTTTGTATTTCTGTGGGGTCGGTGGTGATATCCCCTTTATCATTTTTTATTGCATCTATTTGATTCTTCTCTCTTTTCTTCTTTATTAGTCTTGCTAGCGGTCTGTCAATTTTGTTGATCTTTTCAAAAAATCAACTCCTGGATTCATTGATTTTTTGGAGGGTTTTTTGTGTCTCTATCTCCTTCAGTTCTGCTCTGATCTTGGTTATTTCTTGCCTTCTGCTAGCTTTTGAATGTGTTTGCTCTTGCTTCTCTAGTACTTTTAATTGTGATATTAGAGTATCAATTTTAGATCTTTCCAGCTTTCTCTTGTGGGCATTTAGTGCTATAAATTTCCCTCTACACACTGCTTTAAATGTGTCCCAGAGATTCTGGTATGTTGTATCTTTGTTCTCATTGGTTTCAAAGAACATCTTTATTTCTGCTTTCATTTCGTTATGTACCCAGTAGTCATTCAGGAGCAGGTTGTTCAGTTTCCATGTAGTTGAGCAGTTTTGATTGAGTTTCTTAGTCCTGAGTTCTAGTTTGATTGCACTGTGGTCTGAGAGACAGTTTGTTATAATTTCTGTTCTTTTACATTTGCTGAGGAGTGCTTTACTTCCAATTATGTGGTCAATTTTGGAATAAGTGTGATGTGGTGCTGAGAAGAATGTATATTCTGTTGACTTGGGGTGGAGAGTTCTATAGATGTCTATTAGGTCCGCTTGGTGCAGAGATGAGTTCAATTCCTGGATATCCTTGTTAACTTTCTGTCTCGTTGATCTGTCTAATGTTGACAGTGGAGTGTTGAAGTCTCCCATTATTATTGTATGGGAGTCTAAGTCTCTTTGTAAGTCTCTAAGGACTTGCTTTATGAATCTGGGTGCTCCTGTATTGGGTGCATATATATTTAGGATAGTTAGCTCTTCCTGTTGAATTGGTCCCTTTACCATTATGTAATGGCCTTCTTTGTCTCTTTTGATCTTTGATGGTTTAAAGTCTGTTTTATCAGAGACTAGGATTGCAACCCCTGCTTTTTTTTGTTCTCCATTTGCTTGGTAGATCTTCCTCCATCCCTTTATTTTGAGCCTATGTATGTCTCTGCATGTGAGATGGGTCTCCTGAAGACAGCAGACTGATGGGTCTTGACTCTTTATCCAGTTTTCCAGTCTGTGTCTTTTAATTGGAGCATTTAGTCCATTTACATTTAAGGTTAATATTGTTATGTGTGAACTTGATCCTGCCATTATGATATTAACTGGTTATTTTGCTCATTAGTTGATGCAGTTTCTTCCTAGGCTCGATGGTCTTTACATTTTGGCATGTTTTTGCAATGGCTGGTACCGGTTGTTCCTTTCCATGTTTAGGGCTTCCTTCAGGGTCTCTTGTAAGGCAGGCCTGGTGGTGACAAAATCTCTAAGCATTTGCTTATCTGTAAAGAATTTTATTTCTCCTTCACTTATGAAACTTAGTTTGGCTGGATATGAAATTCTGGGTTTAAAATTCTTTTCTTTAAGAACGTTGAATATTGGCCCCCACTCTCTTCTGGCTTGTAGAGTTTCTGCCGAGAGATCTGCTGTCAGTCTGATGGGCTTCCCTTTGTGGGTAACTCGACCTTTCTCTCTGGCTGCCCTTAAGATTTTTTCCTTCATTTCAACTTTGGTGAATCTGGCAATTATGTGTCTTGGAGTTGCTCTTCTGGAGGAGTATCTTTGTGGCGTTCTCTGTATTTCCTGAATTTGAATGTTGGCCTGCCCTGCTAGGTTGGGGAAGTTCTCCTGGATGATATCCTGTAGAGTGTTTTCCAATTTGGTTCCATTTTCCCCCTCACTTTCAGGCACCCCAATCAGACGTAGATTTGGTCTTTTGACATAATCCCATACTTCTTGCAGGCTTTGTTCATTTCTTTTTCTTCTTTTTTCTTTTGGTTTCTCTTCTCGCTTCATTTCATTCATTTGATCCTCCATCGCTGATACTCTTTCTTCCAGTTGATCGAGTCGGTTACTGAAGCTTGTGCATTTGTCACGTATTTCTCGTGTCATGGTTTTCATCTCTGTCATTTCGTTTATGTCCTTCTCTGCATTAATTAGTCTAGCTGTCAATTCTTCCACTCTTTTTTCAAGATTTTTAGTTTCTTTGCGCTGGGTACGTAATTCCTCCTTTAGCTCTGAAAGGTTTGATGGACTGTAGCCTTCTTCTCTCATCTCATCAAAATCATTCTCTGACCAGCTTTGATCCATTGCTGGCGATGGGCTGTGCTCCTTTGCAGGAGGAGATGCGCTCTTATTTTTTGAATTTCCAGCTTTTCTGCCCTGCTTTTTCCCCATCTTTGTGGTTTTATCTGTCTCTGGTCTTTGATGATGGTGACGTACTGATGGGGTTTTGATATAGGTGTCCTTCCTGTTTGATAGTTTTCCTTCTGACAGTCAGGACCCTCAGCTATAGGTCTGTTGGAGATTGCTTGAGGTCCACTCCAGACCCTGTTTGCCTGGGTATCAGCAGCAGAGGTTGCAGAAGATAGAATATTGCTGAACAGCGAGTGCACCTGTCTGATTCTTGCTTTGGAAGCTTCCTCTCAGGGGTGTACTCCACCCTGTGAGGTGTGGGGTGTCAGACTGCCCCTAGTGGGGGATGTCTCCCAGTTAGGCTACTCAGGGGTCAGTGTCCCACTTGAGCAGGCAGACTGCCCCTTCTCAGATCTCAACCTCCGTGTTGGGAGATCCACTGCTCTCTTCAAAGCTGTCAGACAGAGTCGTTCGCGTCTGGACAGGCCTCTGCTGCTTTAGCTGAGCCCTGTCCCCAGAGGCGGAGTCTACAGAGACAGGCAGGTTTCCTTGAGCTGCTGTGAGCTCCACCCAGTTCGAGCTTCCCAGTGGCTTTATTTACCTACTTAAGCCTCAGCGATGGCGGGCGCCCCTCCCCCAGCCTCGCTGCTGCCTTGCGGTTAGATTGCCGCAGACTGCTGTGTTAGCAAGGAGGGAGGCTCCGTGGGCGTGGTACCCTCCCGGCCAGGTGTGGGATATAATCTCCGGTGTGCCGGTGTTACAGCGCAGTACTGGGGTGGGAGTTACCCGATTTTCCAGGTGTTGTGTGTCTCAGTTCCCCTGGCTAGGAAAAGGGACTCCCTTCCCCCTCGCGCTTCCCAGGTGAGGCGATGCCTCGCCCTGCTTCAGCTCTCGCTGGTCGGGCTGCAGCAGCTGACCAGCACCGATTGTCCGGCACTCCCGAGTGAGATGACCCCAGTACCTCAGTTGAAAATGCAGAAATCACCGGTCTTCTGTGTCGCTCGCGCTGG
The DNA here is from genome assembly GCF_002776525.5 of Piliocolobus tephrosceles. Lineage (NCBI taxonomy): Eukaryota > Metazoa > Chordata > Mammalia > Primates > Cercopithecidae > Piliocolobus > Piliocolobus tephrosceles. The sequence goes on from NC_045439.1 coordinate 17,702,989, forward strand.
GAGATGGAGACTGAAGCTGTTCCTATTCGGCCATCTTGCTCTGCCCATCAGTTTTGTATCTTCAAAACTCACTTGTGATTACTTATTGCTTATTAATGTCCTTCTCTTTCTGATTGAAGTACTCCTTTTAGCATTTCTTGTAGGACAGGTCTGGTGTTGAAATCCCTCAGCTTTTGTTTGTCTGGGAAAGTCTTTGTTTCTCCTTCGTGTTGAGGGGTAATTTCACTGGATATACTATTCTAGGGTAGACTTTTTTTTACTTCAGAACTTTAAATATGTTATGCCACTGTCTCCGGGCCTGTAAGGTTTCCACTGTAAAGTCTGCTGCCAGATGTACTGGAGCTCTGTTGTGTGTTGTTTCTTTTCTCTTGCTTCTTTTAGGACCCTTTCTTTATCCTTGATCTTTGGGAGTTTGACTATTAAATGCCTTGAAGTAGTCTTCTTTGGGTTAAATCTGCTTGGTGTTCTATATCCTTCTTGTACTTGGATACTGATATCTTTCTCTAGGTTTGGGGATATCTTTTTCTGTTGTTATCACTTTGAATAAACTTTCTACTCCTGTCTCTTTCTCTAGCTCCTTTTTAAAGCTGGTAACTCTTTTATTTGCCCATTTGAGACTATTTTCTAGATCCTGTAGGGGTGCTTCATTGTTTTGGTTGTTGTTTCTGTTTGTTCGTTTTTGAGACAGGGTCTTGCTCTGTCACCCAGGCTGGAGTGCAGTGTGTAATCTCAGCTCACTGCAACCTCTGCCTCCCAGACTCAAGTGAGCCTCTCACCTCAGCCTTCTGAGTAGCTGGGACTACAGTCATGTGCCACTATGCCCAGTTAATTTTTTTTTTTTTGGTAGAGACAGGGTTTTGCCATGTTGCACATATTGGTCTTGAACTACTGGGCTCAAGCAATTCACCTGCCTCGACCTCCCAAAGTGCTGGGATTACAGGTGTGAGCCACCGTGCCCAACCCATTTCATTGTTCTTTGTTTTTTCTTTTGTCTTCTCTAACTAAAATAACCTGTCTTCAAGCTCACTAATTCTTCTGCTTGATCAATTCTGCTATTAAAGGACTTGGATGCATTCTTCAGTATGCCAATTGTATTTTTTCAGCTCCAGGATTTCTGTTTGGTTCTTGTAAATTATTTCAGTCTCTTTGTTAAATGTATCTGACAGAATTCTGATTTCCTTCGCTGTGTTATCTTTGAGTTTCTTCAACACAGCTATATTTCGAAGTCTCTTTCTGAAAGGTCACATCTCTCTGTTTCTCCAGGATTGGTCCCTGGTAGCTTATTTAGTTCTTTGGTGAGGTCATGTTTTCTTGGATGGTGTTGATGCTTAGTAGATGTTCTTTGGTGTCTGGGCATTGAAGAGTTAGGTATTTATTGTTGTCTTCACTGAGCTTGTTTGTACCTGTCCTTCTTGGGAAAGTCTTTCCGAGATATCTGAAAGAACTTGGGTGTTGTAATCTAAGTTGTATCTGCTTTAGGGGGCACCCCAAGCCCAGTAATGCTGTAGTTCTTGCAGACTCATAGAGGTGCCACCTTGATGGTCTTGGACAAGATCCAAGAGAATTTTCTGGATTACCAGGCAGGCATGCTCTTACTCATTTCTCTTACTTTCTCCCAGACAAATGGAGTCTCTCTCTCTCTCTTACTTTCTCCCAGACAAATGGAGTCTCTCTCTCTCTCTCTCTCTATATATATATATGTGTGTGTATATATGTGTATATATATATATTCTGAGCCACTTAAAGCTGGGGGTGGAATGACATAATCACCCTTGTGGCCGCCACCACTATGATGGTGCTGGATCAGACCTGAAGACAGCACAGCACTGTGTGTCTTGCCCAAGGCTTGCTGTAATCAGTCCCTGGTTACTGCCTATGTTTGCTCAAGGCCCTGGGGTTCTACAATCAGGTGGTAAAGCCAGCCAGGCCAGTGTGCTTCCTTTCAGCGCTGTGAGTTCCCCCAGGCTTGGGTGGGTCCAGAGGTACCATCCGTGGAGTCAGGGACTAGAGTCAAAAACCTCAGAAGTCTACCTGGTGTTCTGTTGTACTGTGGATCAGCCGGCATTCAAACCACAAGACACAGTCCCTCCCACTCTTCTCTCTAAAGACGGAGGAGCCTCACCCTATAGCCACTGCCTGCCACCACAGGCCATGGAGAGTACTACCAGACTACTGCCAGTGTTCCCTTAAGGCTCAAGGACTCATAAGTCAGCTTGTGGGGAATGTTGCCTAGTCCGGGACTCACTGTTCAGGGCAGTGGGCTCCCTTTTGCCCCAGGGCAGGTCCAGAAATGCCATCCAAGAGTCAGGTTCTGGAACGGGGGACCCCAAGAGCCCACTTGGTGATCTACCTACCCCTTTGGCCATGCTGGTACCTAAGGTACAAGACAAAGTCGTCTTTACTTTTCTCTCTGCTTTTCTCAAGTAAAAGGAGTTTCGCCCCATGGCCACCATAGCTGGTAATGTACTGTATCCTACCTGAAGCCAGCAAGCCTCAGAGGGTCACTCAAGGCCCTTGACATAGTACCTGGGTATTGCTACTGGTTATTCAGGGCCCAAGGGCTCTTCAGTTAGCAGATGGTGAATGCTGCCAGGAGTAGGTCCTTCCCTTCAAGGCTGCAGGTTCCCTTCTGTCCCAGGGAATAAAAATGTCATCTGGTAGCTAGGGCCTGAAACAGGGGCCTCATGACTTTGACCAAGCAACTCTGTTTTAGAAGTGTTCTGTTTGAGATTATCTAATAAACAATCAAGTGGGGTTTTAAATTAGGCAGTTGAACATACATGTCTATAATTCAGGGAAACTATCTGAGCTGGTATAGATTTTAATGTTATCAGCATATAGACAGTATTTAAAGCCATGAACCTAGATGAGACCACTGAAGGAGTGAGTTTAGATAAAGGACCTAAAAAATGGATTCCTGTGGCACTCCAACATTTTAATGTAGAGGAAATGAAAAACTGACAAAAATGTGGCCAGAGAAACACGAGGAAAACCAAGAGTGTAGGATCATGGAAGTCAAGTGAAGAGAGTATTTCAGGGAGAAAGGAGTAATCAGCTGTGTCAAATAAGATGAGGACTGCTTCACCTTAGCGGAGTTTTGCCATAATTATATTGTAATCATAAGACTCCCCGAAAGACTGTGTATGCCCAGGAAAGGCAGAGCCGGAAGAAGATGAGAAAATGAGTCATGTCATTCTTGGTACACAAAACTAGCCTCTTTCAAGATCTGTTCCAATGTATAACTATTATGTATTCATAACATTTCTTAAAAACAGATTTGTTCCAGCAGTTTCTACTTTACTTGGTTATTAAAAAATGACACATAGCTGGCAGCCCTAGATTCTTGCTTCTGAAAAGTGTGGTCTTTAGACTAGCAACATTAGCATCATCTGGAAAGTTATTAAAAATTACAAATTATCTGGGCTCACTCCAAATCTACCAAATTAAAAACTCTAGGTGTGGAGCCCTAGAGTAATGTGTGTTTTTTTGTTTGTGTGTTTTGTTTCAGTTGTGTGTTTTTTTGTTTGTTTGTTTTGTTTTCTGTTTTTTGTTTTTTTGAGACAGAGTCTCGCTCTCGTCGCCCAGGCTGGAGTGCAGTGGCACGATCTCGGCTCTTTGCAACCTTCGCCTCCTGGGTTCAAGCGATTATCTTGCCTCAACCTCTCAAGTAGCTGGGACTACAGGCACCCACCACCACGCCCAGCTAATTTTTGTACTTTTAGTAGAGATGGGGTTTTACCATGTTGGCCAGGCTGGTCTTGAACTCCTGACCTCTGGTGATCTGCCTGCCTCGGCCTCCCAAAATGCTAGGATTACAGGCATGAGCCACCATGCCTGGCCCCAGTGGTAAGTGTTTATCACCTCCAGGTGATATTAATATAGTCTAAAGTTTGAGAACACTGCTCCAGATTCCTGATTCTCAACCCTGGCTGCTTAATAGAAAGTTAAAAGAAAACAAACAAAATAAAACCACCAGTGGCCAAGCCTTACCCAAAGAAATTGTGATTTAATTCGTTTAGGTTGGGGTCCGAGTATTGTTTGTTGTTTGCTTCCGTTTTTAATTTTTAAGCCTCCCAAATGATTGTGATATGCAGGCAGGGTTGAAAACCACTGCTCTGGATTTAATAGTAATCCACATTCAGCTGCTGGGCTGGGAGTCAACCTGAAAAAAACCTCAGGACCTAGCCAAATCCATTCATTTACTATTATGAGTTATGTAACAATGTGGGTAAGTACTGGGACCCCCTTAAATACTTTGTGTTTCTTGCCTAAGACCCTCCCACGCTGGATATTCCTTGTTTGGAGATTTATTACCAAGCAAAGTTTTTGTTTTCTATTGGTGGATCTGCTCAGTAACATCATGAGCTGAAAACACTGAAAGACAGATATCCTGCATCATCAGTCCAGAAAAATGCTCACTCGCAGGGGACCTGGAAGGTCATAATTATGTACATTCTGGATGATATCAAGCGAGGTATACTGGGACCCAGTGCCTCAGGTGATGATTTCAGCAGACTGGTGGAGTAGCTGCAGTGGGTTTGGCTGAATTTAAAGGCAGATTGGATTGTTAAAAGATCAAGTGAAACATAGTGCCTGCCTTGTAACATTGGAATGCAGATACCTCTGAAGGAGTAAGCATGAGGGGAAACATGAAATACTTAGAGTAATGGACAGAGTATGTTGGGATGACTAGGGGTAGTTAGGGAAAGCTTCTCTGAGCAAGTTACATTTGCCCCAAAGCATGAATAATATGAATGCGGCAAAGATTTGGGAGGTCCAGACAGAGACTTTGATAGCATAATGAACTGGGCCATTTTAAGGGACAAAAAGGCCAATGTGGCTGGAGTATAGTAAACAAGAGGAAAAATGGTAGGAGCAAAGGTTTGAGAAGTCAGTGAGTGCATATCTTTTTTTTTTTTTTGAGATGGAGTCTCGTCCTATCACCCAGGCTGGAGTGCAGTGGCACGATCTCGGCTCACTGCCACCTCCGCCTCCCAAGTTCAAGTGATTCTCTTGCCTCAGCCTCCCCAGCGGCTGGGATTACAGGCACGCACCACCACACCTGGCTAATTTTTTGTGTCTTTAGTAGAGACGGGTTTCACCACATTGGCTATTCTGGTCTTGAACTCCTGACCTCGTGATCTGCTGGCCTCGGCCTCCCAAAGTGCTGTTACAGCCGTGAGCCACCACGTCTGGCCAAGGGCATATCTTACAAAGGTTTGAAAGTGCCATCTTAGATAGTTCAGGTTCATTCTAATTCAGTAGGAAGCTATTGGGTTTTACTGAGGTAAATCATGAGATCAGATTTATGTAATTTTAAAAAGATCACTATGGCTATGTTGAGAAAGCTCTAAAGGGAAACAATAGAGGAATAATGGTAGGTAGCCAGAAGGCTACTGAAGTAGTTGTGATGTATGATGAATGCTGGTTCAGTTTAAGATTGTAGCAGAAATGATGGTGATGATAGAGCCAGTAGGACAGGCTAATAGAATGCATGAGATGAGTGAGGAAAAGATAAGTAGTGAGGATGAAATTTAGCTTCTTGGTCTGAGCAATTGAATGGATGGTGATACCATTTACTAAGGCAAGGAGGAAATCAAATTCTCTTTAGGATGTATAGGAATGTATCCATTGTGCTGACCTAGAGGTACAGGGTTGGGAGTTGTCACCGTCTGTATGCATTTAAAGTTGTGGGATTGGATGAAATCACCTGGGAAAGAAAGGGAAGATAGCCAAGACAAATCCCTCCTACACTTTAACATTCAGAGGTGGGGTGCAGGAGATAATGCCTACCAGTAGAGACAGAAAAGGAAGGGCTGATAAACTGTGAAGTTGGGGAAGCCTGGAGAGGAAAATCTTTCAAAAACATGAGTGGTCAGTTATGTCAAATACTACTGAAAAGTGGAGGGGAATAAGGACATACAGTTTATCATTAGATTTGGCAATGTCATACATGACCTGGAAAAAATTTCTCCTTCATTTCAGTGAAGGAGAAGAGATGAAAGCCTACTTGAAGTATGTTGACACAATAAAGGGAGTGAAAAAGATGAGACACCTCTTTTGAGAAGTTTTGCTTTGCATGAGGAGCACAGAAATGGGATGATGGGTAATTGGTCAAGGGAATTGTTTTTTAATGGGTATATTTGAATAGTTATAGGAATGACTCAGTAGTGAGGAAGCAATAATTCCAGAAAGCATAGTTCTAGGAGTAAAGTACTTGAAACTAAGGAGAATGGGACCTAGAACACAAGCAGAGAGTTCAAGGAGTATAGACATAAAGGGAAGTCAGAGTCTGCCAGTACAGTTAGATTAGTGAATTTCATGGGAATGAAATATCTCTTTTAATTCCATCTGTATTAATCATGAAGTACAAGACAGGCTTATCTGCTGCAAGGCAGAAGTTGATAGTGGGGAACTGTGCTCATGTGGAAGTTTGGAGGTTGAGAGAGGGATGCACATTTATCAGCTAAGTGTTTAATAGAGTTGTCTACTAGTGTACAGTGCTCATTTGAGATGTGTGAGATAAATGTAAAGGAACACTGATATATTTGCATGTAAGAAGGGAGATTTATGAAGAAGATGATAGCTCACTTTGTTTAACATTATTTCCTTATAGTTATGATAAATCTAAAGATTAAATACTTAAAGCAACTTAATATGTAGTTGTGGGATTTGATGACAGTGCTTATACCTAATTAATTTCCATTACTCAGCAATATTAATAGGAAGAAGAACTTTTACAAATCTGTTCTTTCCATATATTTCAGATGATAGTGTCACAATATGGATGGGTAATAATCTTGTTAAATGTTTTAGAATGGGAATATACCTTCAGATGATTACATCTGTCATTTGTCTCCCAAATTAATCCATAAATGTTGAGTTTCACTATACGTTCAGCAATATACTAGGCATTATGTGGATAAAACTTAACTATAAGATATTAAGTTGACCTGAACAACACTCATGCTTTCATTCTCATTAAGAAAATTGGACCAATCAGAAGAGAATCTTCAGATTCCAACTGTCCAAAAGCAATACATTCAGCTCCTATCCAATATTAATCTTGCTGCTTGTATACTAGATCCCAGTCTTTTTTCCCTGTTTCAGAAACGTTCTCACCTTAACCTACATCAGCATTTTTTCTCTGTACTGAATGATCTTTTGTCAACAAATGCTGTGAAAAACAACTGAATAACTATTACGAGGAAAAAATGAACCCCAGCATATACCTCACCATATATAAAATTTAAAATGTGAGAGGTAAAACTATAAAATTTTTAGAAAAAGCATAGGAAATGGAACACAAAAAGCATGAATTATAAAAAGTAAAATTATAAATTGAACCTCATTAAAATAACATCAGACCTCTGGATAACTGAAGACAATGGCAGGTAGATAGCAAGTAACCTCCCAAAATCTCTTCCCCAGACTTTCTGTGCAAACCATAGCCCCAGCATTACTTAAACAGAGAATACCAAAACTGCAAAATGACTGTAAGTAAAAAGAGAAAAAGAATCAAATTTCAGCCGCTGTTTCACAAGCGCTCTTTCCTCTCCTCTGCTGCTGAGCTTTGTCGCAAACAATGAACCTAAATGACTGAAAAACAGCATCTTAACAGTATCTTAACTGTAAGGATAAAGACAAAAAAAAAAAAAAAAAAAGAGCTGCACATAATGCTATTAGTAAAATTGTTCTCCACAGGGCTACCAATTCTGAACTGTCTTTGTGTCTACTAAAGTAAATAGACCTTAGATTGTGGGAGCCTACTTTCTCACTGTTGGAGTAAGAAGTTATAAATAAAGGGAGAAGTCTTAAATGAACCCTGTGGTTTCGGATTAGAATCTGAAGTGTTGATACAAATTCATGATTTTTAAATACTTAAATACAGAATTTATCTATGTATACAGACTATAGAATGTATGCATGGGTTAGTATACATAAATATATTTACTAGTTTTGTCTGTTGAGACAGCCCAAAAGCACTAATCTTCCAATAACAATGATCACTTCTAGCATCCAGATCTTGTTCTCTAAACACCAGTGTTCAATAAAAGGAACTAGGGCTTCCTAGAGAAGTAGTTGATTATAGAGCTAGGGCGGAAAAAATATTAGAATATTTTGTGGTACAAGAAAGTAAGTGCTCAAAAAGAGATGATGGCTTATTAAAAGAATATGGAAGCTGACCTCAAGATCTTCTGAAGGCCAAAGATGGAACAATTTGAGCTACAAAATAAATAATGATAGTATTGAATTTTAACTCATAGGATAAAACAGGGGTCATCAAACAACAGACTATAGGCTAATCTGGCCTGCCACCTATTTTTTGTAAATAAGGTTTTATTGGAATGCAGATACGACTATTTGTTACCTCAGTATTTTACAACTGCATTTTTATTACTGCCCCCTAAGGAGCCCTTTTAGATGTTGTCTTTTCCCTAAACACCTGTATTAGTCCATTCTCATACTGCTATAAAGAAATACCTGAGACTGGGACATTTATAAAGAAAAGAGGTTTAACTGGCTCACAGTTCTGTAGGCTGTATAGGAAGCATAGCAGTTTCTGCTTCTGGGGAGGTCTCAGGAAGCTTCCAGTCATGGCAGAAGGCAAAAGGGAAGCAAGGCACTTCACATGGCTAGAGTAGAAGGAAGCAGGGTGGGAAGATCTCATGAGAACTCAGTATCATGAGAATAGCACTGAGAGGATGGTGTAAACCATTCACGAGAAACTACCCCATGATCCAGTCATCTCCTGTCAGGCTCCACCTCCAGCGTTGGGGATTACATTTCAACATGAGATTTGGGTGGGGACACAGATTCAACTATATCAATGCCCTCACCCACTATAAAATTTTAATAGCACAGATATGCTGTATATCAGTTCCTGTATTGAATGTATTTCTGTGCTTTATGCAATCAGACCTCTATGCATTTAAGAACTAATTTTTGCCCCTTCGGAGATGATATTGCTCCCAATGGGAATGCATGGTTTACGTATTATCTATGGCTGATTTAGTGTTATAATAGCTCAGTTGAGTACTTGTAACAGAAACTGTATGGCCCACAGAGCTTAAAATGTTTACTTTCTAGCCCTTTCCAGAAAAAGTTTGCTAACTTTTGAAATAAAATATTCATGAGTTCAAGCTGATATAAATAGATGGGTTAAATAAATAAATAGGAGAGAAAAGATAACTTCCTTGTAGTAGAATTCTAATTAATAAATGTTGGAGAAAAGAGGGAAAAAAGAGAATCACATTATGGGCCAGGCGTGATGTCTCACACCTGTAATCCCAGCACTTTGGGAGGCCCAGGCGGGTGGGTCACCTGAGATCAGGAGTTCGAGACTAGCCTGACCAACATGGTGAAACCCAGTCTCTACTAAAAATGCAAAAAATTAGCCAGGCGTGGAGGTGGGCACCTGTAATTTCAGCTACTTGGGAGGCTGAGGCAGGAGAATCACTTGAACCCAGCAAGTGGAGGTTGCAGTGAGCTGAGATCACGCCATTGCACTCCAGCCTGGGTGACAGAGCGAAACTCTGTCTCAAAAAAAAAAAAAAAAAAAAGTCACATTACGGAAATATTGTAGTAGTAAACGTTACTGACAGAATCCGCCAATAGATGCTAAAATTAGTGGATGAAAGTTTGAGGAGAGAAATAGCATTTGCATAGTCTCACACTATCTCCCCAGCATACTTAGTGACTACAAAGAAAAACTTCGTAGTATCTTTATAGTGGCATGTACTGTTTAACCAAGAGATCGAGGTAAACATCATCAGTAATAATACATGTTGACACCCTAAACCTTCTGATACGATATACAAAGAAGAACGAATGTAATTTTTGTGGTATTTTTGCCCAAAATGCATAACCCCACTTTAATCGTGAGAAACCATGACAAATCCAAATTTGGAGACATTCTCTAAAATAACTGTTTAGTACTCTTCAAAAGTTTCCAGGTTATGAAAGGAAAGGAAAGTCTAAGAAAGTGTTATAGAGACTGGAAGTTGCTAAGGAGCAATAGCAGTTAAAATGCAGCATGGGATCCTGGAAAGGATCTTGGAACAGAAAAGAGACATTAGTGGAAAAAATGGTGAATTTTGAATAAGGTTTTTAGTTTAGCTAATGATATTGTACTCATGTTAATTTCCTTCTTCTTCCCGATTACTATAATATGGTTATGTAAAATGTTTGTATTATAATGAAGTGTGATGAAGGATATAAGAAAACTACTATTCTGTAACATTTTTATAAGTCTCAAATTAGTCCAAAATAAAACACTTCTTAAAAAAATTTAAATATTTTGCTCTTTTAAATATACCATTAAGAAAATTAAAAGGCAGGCCACAAGCAGACACACATATGCAAAAAAAAACACTTGAGAAAAGAATTGTACCAAGAATATATTAAGAACTCTTACAATGTAACAATATTATGACAAATAACCAATTTAAAAATAGGAAAAATGCTTTTTGTTCAGAGACAGGCCCAGTTGTGGGAAGTACATGATAGTATGCAGAGGCTAACATCCTAGACTCTTAGCTCCAGTATAATGAAAAGGGACCCCTGGGAGCTGGAGATTATGGGGGAAATCGTAGGGGGTATGGAGCTCGAGAAGGGCATCTTTATAAGGCTATAGTTGACTCACTTCTGTGTTGCACATGCAGGCACGGCCTGCGTATCAGAGGCTTTGAGAACTGACCGACAATCATCCAGGTTTCAGATTTGCCCCTGCAGTTTGTGTACATGTGGTAGCACTGCAAAGACTTTAAAACTGAACTAACACTGGAACCCCAGAAGAAGGGCTGGGATATGTGCCTTGAACCTAATTGGATTGCTTGCTTGCTGAAATAAACAAAAATATCAGCATTCTCTGGAAGATTTTAAGAGGATCTAGAATTTATAACATAATATTCAAAATGCTCAGGATATAACTCAAACTTAGCATATAAAAATACTAAAATCTCAACAGTCTATACAAGAAAAGGGAACAGTTGTCAGCCCCAGGATGACCTAGGTGTTGAATTTATGACAGAATGTAAAGCATTTGTTATAACTGCATGCCATGAAGTAACTATTCTTAAAACAAATAGAATATTGGAAGTTCTCAGCAAAGAAATAGAAGTTGTAGAAAAATGGAATACTTAGAACTGAAAATATAAAAATATAAATAATTCTCCAGTGGACTCAATTTCTGAGTCTGCATGGTAGCCAGACTGGCCCCAAAGATATCCATACTCTAATTCCTGGAACCTGTGAATTTTTTATGTTAAACATAGCACACATGACTTTGCAGATATAGTTAAGGTAGGGATGGACCTTAAGATATTGAGAGTATCTTGAATTATCTAGATGGTCCCAGTCTAATTATGTGAACCCTTAAAAGCAAATAATTTTCTTTAGCTGGAATGAGAAGACATGCAGCAGAAGTCAGAAAGATTCAAAGCTTGAGAAGAACTCAATGTGCCGCTGCTGATTGGTTGGAAGATGGAGGTGGTAACAGGATGAGGCATGCAGTTGGCCTTGAGGAGGTGAGCAGTTCCTGCTTGACAGCCAGCAGGGGAGTGAGAGCCTCAGACCCTTTACCACAAGGAATTGAATTCAGCTAATGTTCTGAATGAACTCGGAAGCCGACTCATCCCCAGAGACTCTAGAAAGTAATTTAGCTGTATTAACACCTTGACTTTTGGCCTTGTGAGACTGTATGCACAGGACTTAGCTGAGTCACACTGTAACCAGATTTCTGCCCTGCAGAACTGGGAGATAATAAGCTTGTATTGCTTTAAGATGCTAAATATATGGTAATTTGTTACATTAGCATAGAAAGCTAATATAGTACCCTTGTAACAAACTAGTATGTTACAGTTTTTTTGAATGTCGGCAAAGACATGAAATTCCTAGGTTAGAGGCAGAGGACTTTATTATTCATGGCATAGCAAACAGCATGAGCTAGTCATGACAGAATACACATCCTTTTCAAGTTCTAAAACATTTACCAAAATAGGCTATATATTATAAAACAAACCTTAGCAAATTTAAAAGAATTGAAATCATATAGAGTATGTTCTCTGACTGTAATGGAATCAAAATACAAATCAATAACACAGAACAGAAAGGAAAGTAGAAAATATTTTGACCTGGAAGAAAATGAAAATACAACATATCAAAATTTGTGAAATTCAGCCAAAGCAGTGTTTCAAGGGAAATTTGTAGCATTAAATGCGTATATTTGAAAAGAAGAATAATCTCAGGTCAATAATGTAAGAGTCTGACTTAAGAAAATAGAAATGGAAGAGCAAACTCAAAAGCAAACAGAGTAGGAAATAATGAAGACAAATTAGTGCAAACAGAAAAACAATAGAGAAAAAGCAAACATAAAGCTGGTTCTTTGAAAAGGATCGAATTAATAAATTTCTAGCTAGGCTGACCAAGAATAAAAAGGCAAGACAAAAATTACCAGTATTCATCAGGATATCACTACTGACCTATAGATGTTAAAAGGAGAATAAGGGATTATTATAAACAACTTAATTTGACAACTGAGATGAAATGAACTATTCCCTTGAAAGATATAAGCTGTCAAACTCACAAGAAGAAATGATTCCAATTCCACACAATTGCTTATACAAAATAGAAGAGGAGGGACTACTTCTCAACTGTGTTTATGAGGCTGGCATTGCTCTAATACAAAATCCAGACAAGCATTTGAAGAAAAGGAAACTACAAACAATTGTCCCTCATTAATATAGATGTAAAAATTCTCAACAAAATAAGGTAATAAGCAAGTAAAATCCATCAGTAGGACAAATATATCATGACCAGGTAGGGTTCATTCCAGGAATACAAGGCTAGTTCAACATTTGAAAATTAATCAGTGTAATTCACTGTATAAATTGCTAAAGAAAAACCAGGCGACTATCTCAGTAGATACAGAAAAAGTATTTGACAGAATTTAATACTTACTCATATTTTTTTTTTTTTTTTTTTTTTGTTGAGACGGAGTCTTGCTCTGTCGCCCAGGCTAGAGTGCAGTGGCCGGATCTCAGCTCACCGCAACCTCTGCCTCCTGGGTTCACGCCATTCTCCTGCCTCAGCCTCCCGAGTGGCTGGGACCACAGGCGCCCACCACCTCGCCCGGCTAATTTTTTTTGTATTTTTAGTAGAGACGGGGTTTCACCGTGTTAGCCAGGAGGGTCTCGATCTCCTGACCTCGTGATCCGCCCGTCTCGGCCTCCCAAAGTGCTGGGATTACAGGCTTGAGCACTTACTCATATTTTTTAAAAATGCTTAGCAAACTAGGACTAGAAGGCCACTTCTTTAACCTGACTGTAAAAGCATCTGTAAAAAACCTACAGCTAAGTTTGTGCCTAATAGTGAGAGACTGAATGTTTTCCTTGTAAAATTAGGAAAAAGACCAGAATGTCTATTCTTGTCCCTTCTAAGTAAACATACTGCTATTGAGGATTTTTGCATCAATATTCATCAGGGATATTGGCCTGAAGTTTTCTTTTTTTGTTTTGTCTCTGCCATGTTTTGGTATAAGGATGATGCGGGCCTCATAAAATGAGTTAGGGAGGATTCCCTCTTTTTCTATTGTTTGGAAGAGTTTTAGAAGGAATGGTACCAGCTCTTCTTTGTATCTTTGGTAGAATTCGACTGTGAAATCATCTGGTCCTGGACTTTTTTTGTTTGTTTGTTTGGTAGGCTATTAATTACTGCCTCAATTTCAGAACTTGTTATTGGTCTATTCAGGGTTTTGACTTCTTCCTCGTTTAGTCTTGGGAGGGTGTGTGTGTCCAGGAATTTATCCAGTTCTTCTAGATTTTCTAGTTTATCTGTGTAGAGATGTTTACAGTATTCTTTGACGGTAGTTTGTGTTTCTGTGGGATCAGTGGTGATATCCTCTGTATCATTTTTTATTGTGTCTATTTGATTCTTCTCTCTTTTCTTCTTTATTAGTCTGGCTAGCAGTCTATCTATTTTGTTATCTTTTCAAAAAAGCTCCTGGATTCATTGATTTTTTTGGAAAGGGTTTTAGTCTCTCTCTCTCTCCTTCAGTTCTGCTCTGATCTTAGTTATTTCTTGTCTTCTACTAGCTTTTGAATTTGTTTGCTCTTGTTTCTCTGGTTCTTTTAATTGTGATGTTAGGATGTCGATTTTAGATCTTTCCCAGTTTCACCTGTGGGCATTTAGTGCTATAAATTTCTCTCCAAACACTGTTTTAGCTGTGTCCCGGAGAGTCTGGTATGTTGTATATTTGTTCTCATTGGTTTCAAAGAACTTACTTATTTTTGCCTTAATTTCATTATTTACCCAGTAGTCACTCAGGAGCAGGTTGTTCAGTTTCCGTATAGTTGTGTGGATTTGAGTGAGTTTCTTAATTCTGAGTTCTAACTTGATTGCACTGTGGTCTGAGAGACTGTTTGTTATGATTTCCGTTATTTTACATTTGCCAAGGAGTGTTTTACTTCCAATTATGTAGTCGATTTTTAGAATAAGTGCTATGTGGTGCTGAGAAGAATGTATATTCTCTTGATTTAGGGTGGAGAGTTCTATCGATGTCTATTAGGTCAGCTTGGTCCAGAACTGAGTTCAAATCCTGAATATCCTTGTTAATTTTCTGTCTCATTGATCTAATATTGACAGTGGGGTGTTAAAGTCTCCCACTATTATTGTCTGGGAGTCTAAATCTCTTTGTAATTTTCTTTCTTTTCTCCCCCAAGATGTCATTTTGCTCTTGTTGCCTAGCCTGGAGTGCAATGGCATGATCTCGGCTCACTGCAACCTCTGCCTCCCAGGTTCAAGCGATTCTCCTGCCTCAGCCTCCTGAGTAGCTGGGATTATAGACATGTGCCACCATGTCCGACTAATTTTATATTTTTAGTAGAGATGAGATTTCTTCATGTTGTTCAGGCTGGTCTCAAATTCCCGACCTCAGGTGACCTACCCACCTTGGCCTCCCAAAGCGCTGGGATTATAGGCGTGAGCTACCACACACGACCTGTCTCTTTGTAAGTTTTTTAGAACTTGCTTTATGAATCTGGGTGCTCCTGTATTGGGTGCATATACATTTAGAAACTATCATCAGAGCAAACATATGAAAAAAAGCTCATCACTGGTTATTAGAGAAATGCAAATCAAAACCACAGTGAGATACCATCTCACACCAGTTAGAATGGCGATCATTAAAAAGTCAGGAAACAACATACCGGGGGGGCAGAGCAAGATGGCCAAATAGGAACAGCTCCAGTCTCCAACTCCCAGCACGAGCGACACAGAAGACCGGTGATTTCTGTATTTTCAACTGAGGTACTGGGTTCATCTCACTAGGGAGTGCCGGACAATCGGTGCTGGTCAGCTGCTGCAGCCCGAACAGCGAGAGCTGAAGCAGGGCAAGGCATCGCCTCACCTGGGAAGCGCAAGGGAGAAGGGAATCCCTTTTCCTAGCCAGGGGAACTGAGACACACAACACCTGGAAAATCGGATAACTCCCACCCCAATACTGCGCTTTAAGCAAATGGGCACACCAAAAGATTATATCCCACACCTGGCCGGGGGGTCCCACGCCCACGGAGCCTCCCTCATTGCTAGCACAGCAGTCTGCGATCTAACCGCAAGGCAGCAGCGAGGCTGGGGGAGGGGCGCCCGCCATTGCTGAGGCTTAAGTAGGTAAACAAAGCTGCTGGGAAGCTCAAACTGGGTGGAGCTCACGGCAGCTCAAGGAAACCTGCCTGTCTCTGTAGACTCCACCTCTGGGGACAGGGCACAGCTAAACAACAACAACAACAACAACAAAAAGCAGCAGAAACCTCTGCAGATGCAAACGACTCTGTCTGACTCTGACAGCTTTGAAGAGAGCAGTGGATCTCCCAAAACGGAGGTTGAGATCTGAGAAGGGACAGACTGCTCAAGTGGGTCCCTGAGCCCTGAGTAGCCTAACTGGGAGACATCCCCCAGTAGGGGCAGACTGACACCCCACACCTCACATGGTGGAGTACACCCCTGAGAGGAAGCTTCCAAAGTAAGAATCAGACAGGTGCACTCGCTGTTCAGCAATATTCTATCTTCTGCAGCCTCTGCTGCTGATACCCAGGCAAACAGGGTCTGGAGTGGACCTCAAGCAATCTCCAACAGACCTACAGCTGAGGGTCCTGACTGTTAGAAGGAAAACTATCAAACAGGAAGGACACCTACACCAAAACCCCATCGGTACGTCACTATCATCAAAGACCAGAGGCAGATAAAACCACAAAGATGGGGAAGAAGCAGGGCAGAAGAGCTGGAAATTCAAAAAATAAGAGCGCATCTCCCCCTGCAAAGGAACGCAGCTCATCGCCAGCAACGGATCAAAGCTGGTCAGAGAATGACTTTGATGAGATGAGAGAAGAAGGCTTCAGTCCATCAAACTTCTCAGAGCTAAAGGAGGAATTACGTACCCAGCGCAAAGAAACTAAAAATCTTGAAAAAAGAGTGGAAGAATTGATAGCTAGAATAATTAATGCAGAGAAGGTCATAAATGAAATGACAGAGATGAAAACCATGACACGAGAAATACATGACAAATGCACAAGCTTCAGTAACCGACTCGATCAACTGGAAGAAAGAGTATCAGTGATTGAGGATCAAATGAATGAAATGAAGCGAGAAGAGAAACCAAAAGAAAAAAGAAGAAAACGAAACGAACAAAGCCTGCAAGAAGTATGGGATTATGTAAAAAGACCAAATCTACGTCTGATTGGGGTGCCTGAAAGTGAGGGGGGAAATGGAACCAAGTTGGAAAACACTCTTCAGGATATCATCCAGGAGAACTTCCCCAACCTAGTAGGGCAGGCCAACATTCAAATTCAGGAAATACAGAGAACACCACAAAGATACTCCTCGAGAAGAGCAACTCCAAGACACATAATTGCCAGATTCACCAAAGTTGAAATGAAGGAAAAAATCTTAAGGGTAGCCAGAGAGAAAGGTCGGGTTACCCACAAAGGGAAGCCCATCAGACTGACAGCAGATCTCTCGGCAGAAACTGTACAAGCCAGAAGAGAGTGGGGGCCAATATTCAACATTCTTAAAGAAAATAATTTTAAACCCAGAATTTCACATCCAGCCAAACTAAGTTTCATAAGTGAAGGAGAAATAAAATCCTTTACAGATAAGCAAATGCTTAGAGATTTTGTCACCACCAGGCCTGCCTTACAAGAGACCCTGAAGGAAGCACTAAACATGGAAAGGAACAACCCATACCAGCCATTGGAAAAACATGCCAAAATGTAAAGACCATCGAAGCTAGGAAGAAACTGCATCAAATAATGAGCAAAATAACCAGTTAATATCATAATGGCAGGATCAAGTTCACACATAACAATATTAACCTTAAATGTAAATGGACTAAATGCTCCAATTAAAAGACACAGACTGGCAAACTGGATAAAGAGTCAAGACCCATCAGTCTGCTGTCTTCAGGAGACCCATCTCACATGCAGAGACATACATAGGCTCAAAATAAAGGGATGGAGGAAGATCTACCAAGCAAATGGAGAACAAAAAAAAGCAGGGGTTGCAATCCCAGTCTCTGACAAAACAGACTTTAAACCATCAAAGATCAAAAGAGACAAAGAAGGCCATTACATAATGGTAAAGGGATCAATTCAACAGGAAGAGCTAACTATCCTAAATATATATGCACCCAATACAGGAGCACCCAGATTCATAAAGCAAGTCCTTAGAGACTTACAAAGAGACTTAGACTCCCATACAATAATAATGGGAGACTTCAACACCCCACTGTCAACATTAGACAGATCAACAAGACAGGAAGTTAACAAGGATATCCAGGAATTGAACTCATCTCTGCAGCAAGCAGACCTAATAGACATCTATAGAACTCTCCACCCCAAATCAACAGCATATACATTCTTCTCAGCACCACATCACACTTACTCCAAAATTGACCACATAATTGGAAGTAAAGCACTCCTCAGCAAATGTACAAGAACAGAAATTATAACAAACTGTCTCTCAGACCACAGTGCAATCAAACTAGAACTCAGGACTAAGAAACTCAATCAAAACCGCTCAACTACATGGAAACTGAACAACCTGCTCCTGAATGACTACTGCGTACATAACGAAATGAAGGCAGAAATAAAGATGTTCTTTGAAACCAATGAGAACAAAGATACAACATACCAGAATCTCTGGGACACATTTAAAGCAGTGTGTAGAGGGAAATTTATAGCACTAAGTGCCCACAAGAGAAGGCAGGAAAGATCTAAAATTGACACTCTAACATCACAATTAAAAGAACTAGAGAGGCAAGAGCAAACACATTCAAAAGCTAGCAGAAGGCAAGAAATAACTAAGATCAGAGCAGAACTGAAGGAGATAGAGACACAAAAAAACCCTCCAAAAAATCAATGAATCCAGGAGTTGATTTTTTGAAAAGATCAACAAAATTGACAGACCGCTAGCAAGGCTAATAAAGAAGAAAAGAGAGAGGAATCAAATAGACGCAATAAAAAATGATAAAGGGGATATCACCACCGACCCCACAGAAATACAAACTACCATCAGAGAATACTATAAACACCTCTACGCAAATCAACTAGAAAATCTAGAAGAAATGGATAATTTCCTGGACACGTACACTCTTCCAAGACTAAACCAGGAAGAAGGTGAATCTCTGAATAGACCAATAGCAGCCTCTGAAATTGAGGCAACAATTAATAGCCTACCCACCAACAAAAGCCCAGGACCAGATGGATTCACAGCTGAATTCTACCAGAGGTACAAGGAGGAGCCGGTACCATTTCTTCTGAAACTATTCCAATCAATAGAAAAAGAGGGAATCCTCCCTAACTCATTTTATGAGGCCAATATCATCCTGATCCCAAAGCCTGGCAGAGACACAACAAAAAAAGAGAATTTTAGACCAATCTCCCTGATCAACATTGATGCAAAAATCCTCAATAAAATACTGGCAAACCGGATTCAGCAGCACATCAAAAAGCTTATCCACCATGATCAAGTGGGCTCCATCCCTGGGATGCAAGGCTGGTTCAACATTCGCAAATCAATCAACGTAATCCAGCATATAAACAGAACCAAAGACAAGAACCACATGATTATCTCAATAGATGCAGAAAAGGCTTTTGACAAAATTCAACAGCCCTTCATGCTAAAAACGCTCAACAAATTCGGTATTGATGGAACGTACCTCAAAATAATAAGAGCTATTTATGACAAACCCACAGCCAGTATCATACTGAATGGGCAAAAACTGGAAAAATTCCCTCTGAAAACTGGCACAAGATAGGGATGCCCTCTCTCACCACTCCTATTCAACATAGTGTTGGAAGTTCTGGCTAGGGCAATCAGGCAAGAGAAAGAAATCAAGGGTATTCAGTTAGGAAAAGAAGAAGTCAAATTGTCCCTGTTTGCAGATGACATGATTGTGTATTTAGAAAACCCCATCGTCTCAGCCCAAAATCTCCTTAAGCTGATAAGCAACTTCAGCAAAGTCTCAGGATACAAAATTAATGTGCAAAAATCACAAGCATTCTTATACACCAGTAACAGACAAGCAGAGAGCCAAATCATGAATGAACTTCCATTCACAATTGCTTCAAAGAGAATAAAATACCTAGGAATCCAACTTACAAGGGATGTAAAGGACCTCTTCAAGGATAACTACAAACCACTGCTCAGTGAAATCAAAGAGGACACAAACAATTAGAAGAACATACCATGCTCATGGATAGGAAGAATCAATATCGTGAAAATGGCCATACTGCCCAAGGTTATTTATAGATTCAGTGCCATCCCCATCAAGCTACCAATGAGTTTCTTCACGGAATTGGAAAAAACTGCTTTGAAGTTCATATGGGACCAAAAAAGAGCCCGCATTGCCAAGACAAACCTAAGTCAAAAGAACAAAGCTGGAGGCATCACGCTACCTGACTTCAAACTATACTACAAGGCTACAGTAACCAAAACAGCATGGTACTGGTACCAAAACAGAGCTATAGACCAATGGAACAGAACAGAGTCCTCAGAAATAATACCACACATCTACAGCCATCTATCTTTGACAAACCTGAGAGAAACAAGAAATGGGGAAAGGATTCCCTATTTAATAAATGGTGCTGGGAAAATTGGCTAGCCATAAGTAGAAAGCTGAAACTGGATCCTTTCCTTACTCCTTATACGAAAATTAATTCAAGATGGATTAGAGACTTAAATGTTAGACCAATACCATAAAAACCCTAGAAGAAAACCTAGGTAGTACCATTCAGGACATAGGCATGGGAAGGACTTCACGTCTAAAACACCAAAAGCAACGGCAGCAAAAGCCAAAATTGACAAATGGGATCTAATTAAACTAAACAGGCAACCTACAGAATGGGAGAAAATTTTTGCAATCTACTCATCTGACAAAGGGCTAATATCCAGAACCTAGAAAGAACTCAAACAAATTTACAAGAAAAAAACAAACAACCCCATCAAAAAGTGGGCAAAGGATATGAACAGACATTTCTCAAAAGAAGACATTCATACAGCCAACAGACATGAAAAGAATGCGCATCATCACTGGCCATCAGAGAAATGCGAATCAAAACCACAATGAGATACCATCTCACACCAGTTACAATGGCATTCATTAAAAAGTGAGGAAACAATAGGTGCTGGAGAGGATGTGGAGAAATAGAAACACTTTTACACTGTCGGTGGGACTGTAAACTAGTTCAACCATTATGGAAAACACTATGGCGATTCCTCAAGGATCTAGAACTAGATGTACCATATTGCCCAGCCATCCCATTACTGGGTATATACCCAAAGGATCATAAATCATGCGGCTATAAAGACACATGCACACATATGTTTATTGTGGCACTATTCACAATAGCAAAGACTTGGAATCAACCCAAATGTCCATCAGTGACAGACTGGATTAAGAAAATGTGGCACATGTACACCATGGAATACTATGCAGCCATAAAAAAGGATGAGTTTTTGTCCTTTGTAGGGACATGGATGCAGCTGGAAACCATCATTCTTAGCAAACTATTGCAAGAATAGAAAACCAAACACCGCATATTCTCACTCATAGGTGGGAAATGAACAATGAGATCTCTTGGACTCGGGAAGGGGACATCACACACTGGGGCCTATCATGGGGAGGGGGAGGGGGGAGGGATTGCATTGGGAGTCATACCTGATGTAAATGACGAGTTGATGGGTGCTGACGAGTTGATGGGTGCAGCACACCAACATGGCACAAGTATACATATGTAACAAACCTGCACGTTATGCACATGTACCCTAGAACTTAAAGTATGATAATAATAAAGAAATAATAATAATAAAGAAGGAGATAAATACAGTCACTCAGAAAAAAAAAAGGAAACAGTGGATGCTGGAGGAGGATGTGGAGACATAGGGACACTTTTACACTGATAGGAGTGTAAGTTCATTCAGCCGTTGTGGAAGCCAGTGTGGTGATTCCTCAAGGATCTAGGACCAGAAATACCATTTGACCCAACGATCCCATTACTGGGTATATACCCAAAGGATTATAAATCAGTCTACTATAAAGACACATGCACACGTATGTTTATTATAGCATTGTTCACAATAGCAAAGACTTAGAACCAACCCAAATCCCCATCAGTGATAGACTGATTAAAGAAAATGTGGCACATATAAACCATGGAATACTATGCATCGGAATACTATGCATCCATAAAAAAGGATGGGTTCATGTCCTCTGCAGGGACGTGGATCAAGCTGGAAACCATCCTTCTCAGCAAACTAACATAGGAACAGAAAACCAAACACTGCATGTTCTCACTAGTAAGTGGCAGTTGAACAATGAGAACATATAGGCACAGGGAGAAGAATATCATACACTGGGGCCTGTTGGGGGGTGGGGGTAAGGGGAAGGATAGCATTAGGAGATATACCTAATGTAGATGACAGGTTGATGGGTGCAGCAAACCTCCAATGCACATGTATACCTATACAACAAACCTGCATGTTCTGTGCATGTATCTCAGAAATTAAAGTATAATAATAATAATAAAACAACATCCTGCTAGAAGTTCAAGCCGGTGCAATCAGACAAGAAGTAAAAAGAAAAGGCTTATAGAAAGAAAAGGAAGAAATAAATTGTCTCTATTCTTAGACAACGTAATTGCCTACATATAAAATTCCAAATAATTTATTTTTAAAAAACTCACACAAAAAATACTACTCCTAAAACTCAGTGAGTTTATCAAGTTCGCAGGATACCAGGTCAATATACATAAATCAGTTATGTTTCTACTGACTAACAATGAACAATTGGAAACTGAAATTTTACAGCAATACTGTCTACAAAAGCTCAAAAATATCTGTATAAGTTTTACAAAATCTATGCAAGGTCTATGTTATATACTAAAAACTATAAAATGAGACAGAAAACAAAGAATGCCTGAAAAATGGAGGGAGGGCATACTATGTTTATGGATTGGAAGACTCAGTATAGTTAAGATGTCACTTCTCTTCAAAGTTCTTTACAGATTTAATGCAATTCTAATCATAATCCCAACAGGATATATAGGATATACAGCTGATTCTAAGCTTTATAGGAAAGTTGAAGTAATTAGAATAGCCAAAGCAATTTGGAAAAAGAACAAAGGTAGAGGATCCACAGTATTCAATTTTAAGCCTCATTATTTAAACTAATAAAGCTATACTCATGAAGGCAGTGTGGTATTGGTGAAAGGATAGATACATAGGTTAATGGTGTAAAATATAGGGTAAAATTTGTGGAAAAGTAATATGGATATGGTCAATTGAGTTTTGACAAAAGTGCCTGGGGAATTCAAAGGAGAAAAGATAGTCTTTTCAATACATGGTGCCGAAAAGTTAGGAATCTTACATAAAGACAGAAAAAAAAAAAAAAAAAAAAACGAGCAAAAATCCTGTAACGTACATTGCATTTTATACAAAAATAGATTGTAACTTTAAATGTAAGACAAACTATAAAAGTTTTAGAAAATATCAGAGGAAATCTTTATTACCTTTGGTTAAGCAAAAGCATGGTCCATAAAACAAAATTCAATGAACTAGACTTCATCAAAATTAACAAATGTTTGCTCTGTGAGAGAAACAGAGAATGCAAAGAAAAGCTACAGTCTGGGAGAAAATATTTGCAAGTCCCATGTTGGACAAAGGGACTTGTATTGAGAATATATGAAGTACTTTGAAAACTCAAAAATTTAAAGACAACCTAATGAAAATGGTTAGAAGACTTGAACAGATCATTATAAGACCAATTGTCCATGTGAATGGTCATCAGAAATTCAAATTAAAAACATTGGCAACACCAAATATTAGTGGGAATGTAGAGCAACTGGAACTTTCTTACATTGCTGGTGGGAGTGTAACATGGTACAACTACTGTGGAAAACTGACAGTTTCTTATAAATCTAAACATGGACCCACCCTATCCTTTTTCTCTAACTTGACTTTGACTACCTCTGTTCTATTGCATGTAGATTTTGTAGTTAAACTGTGAGGACCTGCATAGTTTTTCTCTCCAGACCTTTTTTTTTTTTTAAGAGATGATGACTTGCCCTGTCACTCAGACTGGAATACAGTGGCATGATCACAGCTCACTGCAGCCTTGAACTTCTGGGCTCAGGTGATCTTCATGCCTCAGCCTTCTGAGTAACTGGGACTACAGGCATGTACCATCACACCTGGCTAGTTGTTTTATTTTTTTGTAGAGGTGGGGTCTTGCTGCGTTGCCCAGGCTAATCTCAA
This sequence comes from Piliocolobus tephrosceles, assembly GCF_002776525.5. NCBI lineage: Eukaryota > Metazoa > Chordata > Mammalia > Primates > Cercopithecidae > Piliocolobus > Piliocolobus tephrosceles. Next base: position 17,726,794 of record NC_045439.1, read on the forward strand.
ACTCCTAGTCTCAAACGATCCTCCTGCATCAGCTTCCCAAAGCACTGAGTTTACAGGCAGGAGCCACCACACTCAGCCTTCCTCCCCAGTCTTCAAGCTTGGGGAAATTTCCCTCACTTTACTTATAGTAAATATATGCCCTTTTTGAAGGTGAGAAAACAAGATGAAGATAAAGAATTTGCTGAGAAGCCTGTGAAGAGCAGAGACAGAATTTTGAACTCATGTCTGTCTAACCTCAAAGATTTTCTTTGCATAAATGCTTATACTTAAAATATGTATACAGATGGTAATGTCAGTATTTTTTTCACTTTTTAAAAACTGAGATGATTCACAAAATATAAAATTTACACTTTATAAATTTCACAAAATATAAAATTTACACTTTAAGTGCACAATTAGTGATTTTTAGTATAGTCACAAAGTTCTGCAACCATCACTTCTATCTAATTTCAGAATATTTATCACCCCTAAAAAATTCCCAAGCTCATTAGCAGTCCTTATCCATTCTCCTCTCCTTCCAGCACCTGGCAATCACTAATCTACTTTCTTTAAGGATTTGCATATTCTGGACATTTCATAATGGATTAATGTGACATGTGGCCCTTATATATCTGTTTTCCTTCACTAAGCATAATGTTTTCAAGGTTCATCCATGTTGTAGCATGTATCAGTGCTTTATTCCTGTTGTCATTTTTATTGTATGGATACCACATTTTATTTATTCATGATTCAGTCAAACATTTGGATTGTTTCTACTTTTTGGCCATTTGTGAATAATGCTGCTGTGAACATTTGTGTACAAGTTTTGTGTGGACATATGTTTTCATTCCTTTTGGGAATACATCTAGGAGTAGAATTGCTGGATCATATGGTAACTTTGTTTGACCTTTTGAATAGCTACCATGTGGTTTTCCAAATAGGCTGCATCATTTTACAATCCCATAATCAATGTTTAAGGGTTACACTTTTTCCACATCCTTGCCAATACTTCATATTTTCTGTCTTTTAAAATGTAGAAGTGGGCCAGGTGCAGTGGCTCATACCTGTAATTCCAGCATTTTGGGAGGCCAAGGCAGGTGGATCACTTGAGGTCAGGAGTTCGAGAGCATCCTGGTCAACATTGTGAAATCTCGTCTTTACTGAAAATACAAAATAGTTAGCTGGGTGTGGTGGAGCATTCCTGTTATCCCAGCTACTTGAGAGGCTGAGGCAGGAGAATTGCTTGAACCTGGGAGGCAGAAGTTGTAGTAAGCCAAGATTGCGTCGTTGCACTTCAGCCTGGGCAATGAGAGCGAAACTCTGTCTGAAAATGTATATGTATATATACACATATATATGCGTATATGTGTGTATATATGTGTGTATTTATAGAAGTGGACTGGGAGCAGTGGCTCATACCTGTAATCCCATCATTTTGAGAGCCTGAGGTGGGAGGATCTCTGAAGTCCAATAGTTTGAGACCAGTCTGGGCAACATAGGGAGACCCCATCTCTAAAAAAAAAAAAAAAAAAAAAAATTACCCAGGTGTGGTTGCACCCACCTGTAGTCTCAGCCAGTTGAGAGACCAAAGCAGGAGGATGAGTCTTGAGTCTGGGAGGTGGAGGCTGCAGTGAGTGGTGATTGTGTCACTGTACTCCAGCCTGGGTGACAAAGTGAGACCCTGTCTCAAATAAATAAATAGAAAGAAAGGGGAGAAAGAGAAAGAAAGGAAGGAAGAAAGCAAGAAAAGGAAGGAAGGAAAGAGGGAAAGAAAGAAAGAAAAAAGAAATGGTGTATTATTGTCATTTTGATTTGTTTTTCCCTACTGATTATTGATGTTGAGCATCTTTTTATGTGCCTTTTGTATATCTTCCTTGGGGGAATGTCTGTGAAAATCCTTTATCTATTTGAAAAATTTGATTATTTGTAGTTTTATTGTTGATTTGTAGGAATTCTTTATATATTCTTAATACAAGTCCCTTATCAGATATGTGCTCTGCAAATATTTTCTCCCATTCTCTTGGTTGTGTTACTATGTTCTTGATGGTTGTCCTTTGAAGCATAAAAGTTTTTAATTTTGATTCAGTCCATTTTATCTGCTTTTTCTTTTGTTACTAATGCTTTGTGTTATATCTGAGAAACCACTGCTTCATTCACGATCAGTAAGATTTATGCCTATATTTTCTTCCAAGAGTTTTAACAATTATTTTAGCCTCTGATCCATTTTGAGTTGACATTTATATATGGTTTGAGGTATGGGTCCAAATTTATTTTTTTGTATATGGATATATATTCAGGTGTCCCAGTGCTCTTTGTTGAAATGACCATTTTCTCCCCCATTGAGTTGTCTTGGCACCACCCTTGTTGAAATCAATTGACCACAAATGTATGGGTTTACTTCTGGACTCTCAAGTCTGTTTCATTGATCTGCATATCCTCATGCCAGTACCACACTGTCTTGATTACTGTAGCTTTGTAGTAAGTTTGTAAGTTTCAAAATTGGAAAGTGTGATTATTCCAACTTTGTTCTTGTTTTTCAGGATAGTTTTGGTTATTCTGAGTCTTTCTGAATTTTAGAATCAGCTTGTCAGTTTCTTCAAGAAAGACAACTAGTATTTTGACAAGGATTGTGTTGACTCTATAGATCAATTTGAGAAGTATTGCCATCTTACAAATGTTACATTCCTCTAAGCCCAGAAATGAGATGTCTTTCCATTTATTTAGATCTTTTAAAATGTCCTTCAGTGGGTTTTTGTAGTTTTCAGTGTACAAAGCTTGTACTTTGTTTAATTTATTCCTAAATGTTTTATTCCTCTTGATGCTACTGTAAGTGGGATTATTTTCTTCAATTTTTTTTATTGTTCTTTGCTAGTGTATAGAAATACAATAGATTTTTTATGTTGATCATATATCCTGCAACCTTACTGAATTCATATTAGCTCTTCATTTTTGGTTGTTTCTTTGTGGATTCCTTAGGATTTTCTGTATATATGATCATGTCATTTGCCAGTAGAGATCTTTACTTTTACTTTTTGTTCCTTTTCCTGGCCTATTTTTCTTGGCTAGAATATCTAATACCAAGTTAAATGAGTGGCAAGAACTGACATCGTTGTTTTTTCCCTTTACTTAGTGGGATAGCTTTCAAGCTTTCATCATTAAATATGTTATTAGCTTTGGGTTTATGTAGATGTCCTTTGTCAGTTTGAGGAAGTTTCCTTCAGTTTCTAGTTATGTGTTTTTATGAAGGGATTGGGTTTTGTCAAATAATTTTTCTGTGTCTATTGAGATAAACATATATGGGAGTTTTTTTGACCTTTATTCTGTAAATATGCCATATTTGTTGATTTCATATGTTGAACCAACCTGGTATTCCCACTTATCTTCTCTCCCATTGATTACCCCTTTAGTATTCCCTGACTTGTTGAATATCACCCCAAACCATTCAAATACCCAAGCCAGAAACCCAAGAGTCATCTTAGCCCCCTCTCTTAACCTTGTCCCCTGCATCCAGTCTGTTAATTTTGTCTTCTTTATTTACTTTAGAGACAGAATCTGGCCCAGAAGCCCAGGCTGGAATGCAGTGGTGCAGTCATAGCTCATTGCAGCCTTGAACTTCTGGGTTCAAGCGATCTTCTCACCTCAGCCTCCCAAGTAGCTGGGAATAGAGGTGTGTGCTGCTATGTCTGGCTCATTAAAAAAAAAATTTTTTTTTTTGTAGAGACAATGGCTTGCTGTGTTTCCCAGGGTGATCTTGAACTCCTGGCCTCAAGTGATCCTCCAGCCTGGGCCTCTCAAAGCACTGGTATTATAGGCATGAGCCATTACACCCAGCCTTGATTCTGTTTTAATATCCTCCTAATTTTCGCCTTTTAGTTGATTCTCCACCCTGATGCCAGGAGTGATTTTCTTTTTCATCTCAAGGGCAAATCTGATATTCTGAATTGACATATAGAAAAATATTATCAAATAGAATTTATATTTTCCCCACCTTCTGCTGATGTACATAAGCTATTACCGACTGCTAGGTCTTTGTCTTGTTTCTAGAGACTCATAGATTATTTTCTGTGAATTATGGGTGACCTTTCTGTTTCTTAAAATGGAGTTTATAATTTAAGAATTAGTGTTATAGTAGCAGTGCTACTAAATGCTGTATTCAGACATTAAGATTTGGTCTAACTTTATCCAATGAAAGGAATAGTAAAATGGGAAAGAAGGCTTGAAAATAGGTCAATACTAAATGAGGAAAAGGCTACCAATTTGTTGCTGTGATCCAGTCACTCTCTTGTGAGAGTTCTTTTCTTGAGAAGTTTACACACAGTATATTACAGGGATGATGAAGGGTGTAATTAGCTTATCATTAACTGTTTATCACATATTCTATGAAGTAGTAACTGTTAGCATGGATTTTTATAGAAGCTATTTATTTTAAATTCAAATTACTGGCTGGGCATAGTGGCTCACACCTATAATCCCAGCACTTTGGGAGGCGGAGGTGGGCAGATCACTTGAGGTCAGGAGTTCAAGACTAGCCTGGCCAGTGTGGCGAAACCCCATCTCTACCAAAAATACAAAAATTAGCTGGGTATGGTGGCGGGTGCCTGTAATCCCAGCTACTCAGGAGGCTGAGATGAGAATTGCTTGAACTTGGCGGGATGGAGGTTGCAGTGAGCTGAGATCACACAGCTGCACTCCAGCCTAGCTGACAGAACAAGACGCTGTCTCAACAAAAATATTAATAACAAAAAAATCCAAATTGTCTAAAATGGATAAAGTCTAATGTTCACACTGGTATATTTGTTTTACATCTACCAAATACATAAAATCTATATAAGCAGTTTTTAATAATACTACTTATTTGTTTATTTCCTTATTTTACAGCCTTGCATTGCACCCTGAACGAGTGTTGGTAGCAACAGGACAAGTTGGGAAAGAGCCTTATATTTGTATTTGGGATTCATACACTGTGCAGACCATATCAGTTTTAAAGGATGTTCATACACATGGTATAGCTTGCTTGGCGTTTGACTTAGATGGACAGGTATGTGACAGTTTTTCATTTTTTTTCTAAATTGTATGTTCAAGTATATTATAGAAAATGATTATACATCTATAAATATTTATTTGGACACTTGATGAAAAGTATTTGTTCACAGGTGGAGGTGGATAGGTGGGGTGGGTGGTTGATATATAACAATGTGGTTTTTATTTCATCATGTCAAGAACTTTCTCAACTGAATTAATTACTACCTTGAAAGCCAAAGTAATTTTGAGTCAGTGGAATATTACCTGGTTATTATAGAGATTTTTCTATATAACTCTTTTCCAGATAGGGTATTTTGATAGGACAGATGGATGATATCTTAGGAAAATTAAGTTTCTTAGAAAGCTATATATATTTTAATTTTTTTTATTTTTATTTTTAGAGACGGGGTCACACTCTGCTGCCCAGGCTGGAGCGCAGTGACATGATCATAGCTCACTGCAGCCTCGTGCTCTTGGGCTCAAGCAATCCTCTTGCCTCACCCTCCTGAGCAGCTAGGACTACAGGCACATACCATCATGCCTGGCTAATTTTTTTTTGGTAGAGATGGGATCTCATTGTGCTGCCCAGGCTGGTCTCAAACTTCTGGCCTCAAGCTATCCTCCAGTGTTGTTGACCTCCCAAAGTGCTGGAATTACAGGCCTGAGGCACTGCACCCAGCCTACATTTCGATTTTCAGTTACCTTAAAGGTTGTCTATTAAAATTATGTTTTTATTGAATATAATGGAACAATTCCTATGAGTTTTTTTTTATACAAAATCAAAGTTCACAACAAAGGATATAATTATCACTCAACTGACTAATCAGTTTCTAAATTATCATCTACTTCTAGTCAATGATTTAAAAAAGTTAAACAAGCCAAGGGCTTTTTTTGTGGTGCTTTTATGGAAATCGTTATACCTAAAAATACTTTTAAAGTTACCAGTAAAAAGTTGGATCTTGCAGATTGTTCATTTATAATCTTTAAAAGTTTTATGTTATAATTAGACTTTAAAATCATTTTAAATTTTAGAACAATTTTAGTTAGCTGCTTTTTAATTCATTAATTTTATAGATCTCAATTTTATAGAAACAAATTACAGTGTGTTCTATCCCCTTGAACATGATAACCAGTAGATGTTTTTCTATCTTACTCGGAGGAATAGCTTCTTTGAGTAGCATAGGTTAATATGATTTTCTTTTTTTTCTTTCTCTTCTTTTTTTTTTTTTTTTTTTTTTTGAGACGGAGTCTCGCTCTGTCGCCCAGGCTGGAGTGCAGTGGCCGGATCTCAGCTCACTGCAAGCTCCGCCTCCCGGGCTTACACCATTCTCCTGCCTCAGCCTCCTAAGTAGCTGGGACTACAGGCGCCCGCCACCTCACCCGGCTAGTTTTTTGTATTTTTTAGTAGAGACGGGGTTTCATTGTGTTAGCCAGGATGGTCTCGATCTCCTGACCTCGTGATCTGCCCGTCTCGGCCTCCCAAAGTGCTGGGATTGAGCCACCACGCCCGGCCGGTTTGAGCCACCACGCCCGGCCGGTTAATATGATTTTCTGGTAATGAGATGAGAGTTCCCTTGACGCCTTCGTAGGACTTGCAACGGGTGTGGCTTATTTACTTGGCTGCCCAGCTCAAACCCCTTGCAGTAGTGGGGCACACAGGTGAGAGGTTGCAGGAGAGCTGGGGTGAGTGCCTTTGGGTGCTGGCTTGCCTGTGGCAGCATCTAGGGGTTACCCACAACCTCTGGAGCCCCAGAGGGTGTGTGTTACAAAGAATAATCTTTAACACTGGCAGCTTAAGTGTTAAACAGCTCAGTGAAGAGTCAGTGTGACAGCCTTTTTGGGTTCCTGCACCCAGTGCATCCTGAATTCTTGTCCAGCGTCCAGGAAGAACCAAGTCACAAGAACAGATTGAAGGGTGGTGTATATGGAGGATTTTGTTGAGCAATGGAAGTGGCTTTCAGCGGGATGGGGAGCTGGAAAGGGGATGGAGTGGGAAGATAATCTTCTCCTGACCATCCCCGGCCAAACTCCTCTTGATGTGCAGACACTTCACTTCTCTCCTTCTCTGCAGTGCTGTTTTGCTCCTCTGCCAGTGGAGTTTGGGGTTTTTATGGGTACAGGGTTGGGGTTGTGGTGGGCCAGATTGATTTTGGCAAAGGCAACATTCGGGCAGGAGAACAGGAATGCATGTTTTTATTTAGGGCCAGGGGTCCAGGCTTGAGGGTGGAACCCTTGCCAGGGACCCCACCCTCTTCTACCCAGTATTTCCCTGCCTCCTGTTCATATTAGTAAGAGATGACTTTCTGGTAATGGATCTATAAAGACTTAATTGGAATCTCTTATTTGGAAAAAAAAAAATGTGCTTCTAGGTTTATATCACCATATAGCAGTGTTTGGCAATTGCACAAACTTAATTCATGTCCCATTTTTGCTGTAATTTTTCAAGTCTTAATATACTGTTGGAATTTCATTTTCTTTTTTAGAGGAAATAATAATACTTATCTATTTCATAGGAACAGAAAATGTTATAAAACAAACCTACAAAGTTATTTTTAAAAATCACTCAAGGTGTTATGAAATTCAAGCCATTTTAATTATAAGTGTCTATAACATTAAATATAGATATTTTCTTCTTAGCTTTAAATTTACCCTTTCTAAATGTAATATATTGCATTGCTGAGGAATTTCTTTTATATATCCAAGGGGAAATCATGCCCATAGCTTTTACTAGTTGAAAGTGTTTAATTTCACTTATTTTGAGCAGCTTTTAAGAAAAGTCTTGGGTACGTGTATTTCATTATCACAGATCTTAATGAGAACATATTACTTAAAATTTTAAGTTCATGAAAACATAATAGCTAAAGGTGTTGAGCACATACTAAGGACCAGGCATTATGCTAAGCCTACATTATCTTGTTTTATTGTTCCAACAACCCTATGGAATAGTGCTATTATTATCTCTTTCTTACTGAAATATTTGGTGTGCTAGAATTTTTTATGGATACTTCCAATTCACTTACTGGACACAAATAAGATTTTTTCTGGGAATAGGATCAGGGAGGAATTTGGGAAGATGGATAGAGGCTTCTTTATCTGGTTTTCTTTCTCCCTATTACTTCTTATCTTTAAAGGAGTCTTTCCTTGTCTGCTTCTTAAATATCAGTGTTCTTCAGGAGTCTGTAGCCTTTTCTTTTCACTTTTCTTACATTCTCTGGGTGAGTATATAGGCCCATGACTGTAACTTCCATATCAGCTAACAGTGGCTCTAGCTTCTCAACTCTAAATATCACTCTTGAATGTTCTGTAGATATTCCATTTTATACATTTAAAACTGAATTCTCTCTTTATTCGAACTCTATCAAAAAAAAACCCCAAAAAACAAACAAACAAACTCTTCATCTTGGCTTCTGCCCTACTTCTCCAGCCTTGTCCCTTGCCACTTTCCAGTTGGCACTCCTTCCCTCCCCTGGATTGAATTACTGGCACTTTCTTGAAAGCACCATGATCTCTTTAATCTTGAGGTCCTTTGTTCTGAAATGTACTTTCTATTACTTTTCTACAGACTGTCTCTGACTCTCTCTTCCAAGATATGGATTAAGCATTACTTTTGCTTGAAAACTTTCTTTATTCTCTTTCTTTATCTACCAAGTTGGGGTTAAAAGAAAAGAAATGATAAAGTAAAAAATGTTAGAAAGCTTGAAGAGGAGGTAATATTTGCTTTGTCATTTCTACCTCGTCCTGTCTGTTGTTGCGTAACCTATGCATAGGGATATTGGTTTGAGCCATGATATGTTTATCAAGGCTACAGAGAAAGTGCTCTCAAGTATAGTTTGTTATTGCCTGTACAGAACTAGATGTATTGAGACTGTATTTGGATACATGGAATTTTAAAGTTTTTGGCCAATTGTGCTTTGCTCTGTGTATTTGATGAGCTATGCCAGACAAAGGAAACATCAGTAGAAAGAACAGCAGTGCCCCTCCGGCTATTCCTCACTTGATATACTTGTCTTATGAAATTTTAACCTCTACACAGTATTCTGATATCAAGAGGTAGATATCTTTGTTCTAGCTAGATTTTTTGCTGATGCCCTTTGGTTCCCAAATAGTAAATACTCTCAGGAGGTACAAATCATCTCCTCTCGTTCTCTGGGCTTTCTGCTAGCTTGATTTGATGGAGAGTCATAACAAACTGTATTCTGTGTCTTTTTATATAAATTATTCATCCTACCAATTTTGAAGTTTAAATAGTAGAAACTTTCTTTTCAGAAACTGTAACTGGATATTAGATGACCTTTCTCATTTGGACAGTTAGAGGGCATAGGTTCTTAAAGCTAATTAAGGTTATGGTAAACTAATAGTAATAATAATAATATTACACAAACATTTATATAACATCAGTCATATACCAGGCACTATAACTCCTTTAAGTAGTATATATGTTAATTTTCATAGTAACCCCTGTGAGGTATTTTTATTTGTCCCCATTTAACTATGGTTATAGTAAACTAATAGCAATAATAATAATGATATGAAGCAAACATTTACATAACATTAACCATATATGAGGCACTCTAATTCCTTTAAATAGTGTATATGTTAATTCTCATAGTGACCCCTGTGAAGTACTTTTATATCCCCATTTAATAGGTGAGGAAAGTAAGGTACAGGGAGGCTAAATAATTGTCCAAAGTCACCCCTGCTAGTAACAGATGATGTTCAAACCTAGGCAATCTGCTACCAGAATCTGTGCTCCAAACCACTGTTTGATAAACTTTCTATAATAAGTGAAATAGTAAATATTTTAAGCTTTGTGGGCCATTTGGTCTTTGCTATAACTATTCAGCTCTGCCCTGTAGTGTGAAAGCTATTATAGACAATGCATGAAAGAATGAGTGTCGCTATATTCCAGTAAAACTTTATTCACAAAAACATAGGCACAGACAAGATTTGGCTTGAGAGTTGTACTTTGCTGACCCCTGCTCTAAACCAGTACTTTTCACAGTATGTATTGTGGGTTTTTCCTCACATTTTTCTTGTTATTTCTTCTTTGACCTTTCAGTTACTTAGAAGTATGTTGTTAATTTCCAAATATTTGGGAGATTTTCTGGATAACATTCTGTTACTCTAATTCTGTTTTTGTCAGAGAACATACTCTGTATTTTAATTTTTAAAAATTTATTGACACTTTGTAATCCAAATTTTTGTGATCTTCGTGATGTTTCATGTATATTTGGAAAGAATATGAAAAAGTATATTCTGCTGTTTCCTTTCTTCTGTTTATGGTGCTATTGTCATTTATTTTATTAATACTTCTACCTATTTTGAAAACCCCATAATAACTGTTATTTTGCCTTAGCTGTTAAAAAATTTTTAATGAGAAAAATCTTACGTATTTACCACTTGGATACTCTCATATGTGTAAATCATTTCTATTTGGTATCATTTTACTTCTGCAGGAGAAAACTTTCATTATCATATCTTATAGTGCAGGTTTACTGATGATTCATTTTCTCAGCTTTTGTTTGCTTGGAAAAGACTTTGTTTTGATTCAATTTTCAAAGGATATTTTTGCTTAGTATACAATTCTATGCTGATTTTTTTTCTGCCTCAGCACTTTAAACTGTTTGTCCATTGTCTTCTAACTTGCATCACTTTGGATGAGCAGTCTAGGATAATTTTTAAATCTTTGTTCATCCATACAGCAGTTGTCCTTTTTTGTCTGGTTGCTGTTTAGAATTTGCCCTTTAGTGATGGCTTCAGCAATTTGTTTGCCATGTGTCTTGTGTGTTTTTTCTGTGTGAATGATTATCCTGCTTGGGATTTGTTGAACATCTTATATTTGTGGATTTATGGTTTCATCAGATTTAGGAAACTTTCTACTCTTATTTCTTCAGATTTTTTTTCTTTTCCTCTGTCATTTCTCTCCTTCTGGAGCCATAATTGCCTGTATGTTAGACCACTTGTTATTTTTCTGCAGGTCATTGAAGCTCTGTCAATTCTTTTTTTGTTTTTCTTTCTGTACTTTATTTTGGATGGGTTCTATTGCTATGCCTTCAAGTTTATTTATCTTTTCATCATTGTCTAAGCTGCTGTTAATCCTTTGGAGTAAATATTCATTTTAGATAATGTAACAGTTTTCTATGTTGTTCTTTTATATCTTTTCTTTTTTTATTCTTGGTATGTTTAAGATAATTCTTGGGTGTCTTGAAAATGTTAATTTTAACAGCAAATGTCTCCTAACCCTAATTATCTCTGGGTTTCCTGGGCCTATTTCTATTGATTTTCCCCAGGTTATGAGTCACATTTTTCTGTTTCTTCACATATCAGTAATTTTATTATATCCTTTTAAAGTATATGGACACTGTTCTGGCAAATAGTCAAGTTCCTCATGAATCCGTTTCATCTTTGTGAAAAACTTGCTTTCAAACTTTTATGAGGCAGCACTAGAATAGCTTTTGCTCTAGAATTACTGGTATAATTTCACTATTAAGGTATGACACTCCCCTCCTGACCTCAGGATTCCTGATGACTGCCCAGCGAGTTCAAAGAGATATCTTCATTCTGGTTATTGAGAATTTGAGTGATTCTGGACCGTTTGTGATCTCTGAGAATTTTTTGCTTTTAGCTCTCTAGTAATTGTTCTTTTTCTAGAATTTCTTCTTTGCATGACCTCATAGAGTTCATCCTATGCATGCAGAGATTAATATTCTCAAATCTTACTATAGATAGTTTTACTAGAGCTGTTTTCCTGCTCTGCAAATTCTAGCCATCTTGTCCTCTCTGAACTCCAGGCTCTGTTTGTCCAAATTAGTAAGTCTACTGGGCTCTATTTGGATTCTACCTTTCTGTGCTGTAGTCTGGAAATTGCCTCCTAGATGGAAGCTGGGGTGATTATAGGACTTATTTGTTTTTCCCTCTTTCAGGGTTCACGGTGCTTTACTTCCTGTTGCAAATGTCTCAAAACATTTGTTTCATATATTCTGTATAGTTTCTAGCTGTTTATGGCAGGGGTGGATGGGGGAGGGTAAGTTCAGGCTTTGATACACCTTCGTGGCTAGAAGTCCATCTTTTATGTTTTTAAACCTCTCTCATACTTTCCATCTCACTATCCACTTCTCTTTTCAACTTTGTCTTTTCATCTCCTGCTAATCTTGTATTTAACTCTTCCATTGAATTTTTAACTTACTTGATTTTTTGTTTCTGGAAGTTCCGTGTGCTTCTTCAAGTCTCCTTGGGTACTTTTTATAGTCTCATATTCTTTGCTCATATACAGATATTTTGAATCCTTAATTTTATTACTCACATTAAGCTTATTTTATGTTATTTATCTAATAATTCCATATCTGATTTTTTTGCAAGGTCGACTTTGCTGTTTGTTGTGACTTGCCCATTCTCACTCATGGTTTCTTATTTTGTTGTGTCTGTGTGGGTGGGTGGGGTGGTTTGTTTATTTTTTTAGCTGCTGCTGCTTCTTATTTTTTGAGACGGAGTCTCGCTGTGTCTCCCAGGCTAGAGTGCAGTAGAGCGACCTCCTGGGTTGGAGTGATTCCTCTGCCTCAGCCTCCTGAGTAGATGGAATTATAGGCGGATGTCACCACACCTGGCTAATCTTTGTAATTTTAGTAGAGACGGAGTTTCAACATGTTGCCCAGGCTGGTCTCAATCTCCTGGCCTTAAGCAGTCCGCCTGCCTCGGCCTTCCAAAGTACTGGGATTATAGTGTGAGCCACTGTACCTGGCCTTTTTTTTTTTTTTTTTTTTTTTTTTTGTAGCTTATTTTCATTGAATTGTTAACCTGTAGGAAATCTTTGGGGGATGGATCAAAGTTGCGGTACTTCATTTAGGATTTATATTTGCTTGGGCCACGTTGTTGTAGTTGCTTGAAGACACAACCAACCCTGAAGACTAGTTTGAATTAAATTTCCTAGTTGAAGGATTCATGTTTAATGTGAATTTAGGCCAGCAACCATGTGAAGGCTGCTTGTGGTTACAAATGTTCAGGGAGCTGTTTCTCCCTCTTCAAGAGTTGCCTCCCCTTCTTTAGGAAGGGGTTATTTGTTGTTTCTGAGAGGTTTACTGGTGTAATCAGAGGCAATCTGCAATTCAGATCCCCACCTTAGGTAGACCCTAGACTTTGTCTCCTATTCTTCCTCAGGCCACAGCACAGAAATCAGGGGTACAACTATTCACCTGGTGCCTTTAGAGTCCAGTAGGTGTAGGTGTTTTCTCACCCTCCAGGTTTCCCACTGGAAATCACTTTGGTTTTGTTCTGAGATTTCTTAATTCTTCGACAGCTCAACAGTCCATTTAAAAAGATGATTTTACATTTTATCTAGTATTTTTAGTTTTTGGTAGGAGGTATATTTAGGATATTTTGTCAATCCTACTGTTAGAAATGGAAGTCTCTGTTCTGTTTCATAATGTGAAGATCTATACATATGTGGAAACACTAACAGGGTGAAATACGTTCAGCCTTTATGAGGTAAATATAGATGTGTATGTTTTGTGCTTATAAAAACCCATGAGTATAATTTATTTGCTATTTATAATTTGGTTTCTCTTTGATTTGTTTGCCTTTTTATTCCTTCCTGGACTTCGTGGACATAATTCAGCGCTTGGTTTCAGTTGGACTGGATTCAAAGAATGCAGTTTGTGTTTGGGACTGGAAAAGGGGAAAAATGTTGTCTATGGCTCCTGGTCATACAGATAGAGTAAGTATTCTCTTTTGAGATTTCTAATGAGTACTGGAAGGGAAAGACCAGAGGAGACTTCAGGGGATTTTATTCTTCTGTATTTTGTTATTGCCAGATTGGTCATATGTAATTAAAATTTTGCAGTTGGTAAATAATTGTACAGATGTAAAAACTCTTAAAGTCTTAGAATACATATGTATTGTAGGACTTGGAAACATCATTCGATATGTATAGCATTGGCATAACACTTTTTTCTTTTTTTTATTATACTTTTAAGTTCTGGGTTACATGTGCAGAATGTGCATGTTTGTTACATAGGTATGCACGTGCCATGGAGGTTTGCTGTATTCATCAACCCATCATCTACTTTAGGCATAAGACTTTTAACCCAGTGTTTGCTTCAGTAAAAGCGATGTATTTCTTTCCATTTTTTAAAACAGTTTTATTGAAATATAGTTGATATACATAGGGATGCACATATTTAATGTGTGAAGTTTGATGGGTTTGACATATGGAGGCACCCATTATTCAAATCTCAATTTAAAAGTTGAATGTTTTGAGCCTAGGGTCTGTTTAGTTTGGTTTACCACTAATTTGTTACATATGTATTATAGTTAAGGTGAAAAATGATGTTGCTTGTATGGATTTAAAATTGCATATTACTATTACATTTTTTAGAGACCTAATATTTTTAACTGACAACTTGTTAGAATATATATTCCTCATTCCAAGTTGTATATAAACAATACATCATAGCCAGCTTTTAATGAAATGTTATACTATTTTTATGGATGTAGATCAAAAAAGTTGTAAACTCCTAAAAGTATCTAATTTGTGTGTATGTATGTGTAGTAAAATCCTAACCTGAACCAGCACAGAGGTATGGCCAATGATTCTGTTTGGTGGGAATTTATGACTCTAAAAGTTGGGTAGAAAATTTTGTGTATATTCGCATTTTGGAGAATACATTTGGTTTTTAGTAGCTGCTCAGAGAGGCCTGTTACACACACACACACACACACACAAACACACAATTTAAGCCATTATTAAGATGTTATATATATTTTATTAGACAGCTGGCATGTTCTTCCCTGCTTAGATCAAAGCATTTTGAACATGACTATTGGGAATTTAATACATAGACTCATTATTATAAAATATGACATTGTCAGTGGAGTTTTTGAAAGTATTATTGTGGTTGAATATTTCAAAGTTGCATTGATATGTTTTTCATATAATCTGTATTATGGTGAGTTGTTAAATATTAACTTAAATATGTATTATTTCTTCATTATCACTAAAGAGCATCACTTTTGTAAATTTTTAGAATATACCAAAATGTAAAGTGTACATTTTAGTATACCAAAAATGTAAACCTTTTAGAGGTAGGTTGATAAGGTGTCAAAGAAACATGAAGACTACCAGAAAGCAGAATAAATGAATTATTTTTTAAATGTTAGTTTTTCTTTCATCATTTGTTTAATTACGTTTCTAATTCGTATTTTATTTCACCTGGGTTTTTGCTTGTTTGCTTTTGTAACACAATGTTTTGCATGTGTTTAGAATTTATGGAATTTTAGAAAATAATGAAGTCTGGAGACTCCCCAAAATTTAAATATAAGTTAACTTTGACCTTGAAACACTGAAAAAAAATTACTATAAAATCAATGTTTGGATTCTTTATGTAAATAGTTCTGAGTGATAGAAAGCTATAAAGATGTTTCTTACTTCTAGGCTGTATGAGTGTCATGTTCCACTCTTTTCTGTAGAAATTATGCAAGCACCTCCCTTCATGCCCTAATTCTGTTGAACCATTCTTGTTATTTATGGGCCAATCTTTTTAAAAAATTAAAAATAAACGGAGGTGTTCAGTTTTACTCCAATAGTGTTTGAAGTTCATAGAAACTAAGAAATACTTTTTATTTCTTATCAGTTTCAAATTTGCTTTATTTCTCATAAGATTTTAAAGTGTGGGATTCTGATTATTACTTATTGAGTAATTTTATTTTATGGTTAGGAGTTTGGGCCATTTGGTCTTTTGGACAGGATTTTTAAATGATTCTGGAAATAAGTATTTTAATCATGAATCTGATTTGTTTACAGATATTTGATATTTCTTGGGATTTGTACCAGCCAAATAAACTTGTCAGCTGTGGTGTAAAACATATCAAGGTACTAGAAGGGTCTTGTTTTATCATAGTCACGTTTAGTTCTCTGCTGCTAACTATATATCTCACTGTTAACAATTTAGACTACTTTCAGAATTTTGACAATACTTACTTTTAAAATGGCAATGTTTTTATTGTTCTTATGTTCAATCAAACAAATATATATATTATTTGCTTTGAATTATTGTAAGCGATTTAGATATGAATAGGAGATTAATAAGCCACATTCCATAAAGAAATTTGTTATCCAGTGAGGCAGGATTTACTGTGTCCATCCTGTTTCTTCATGTTTCACTTACAAAGTACAATGTTGAGAATAGGAAACAAATGAAGAGTTTTTCATTTACATAGATAGAATGGTGTGGGAGAAGCAACATAAGTAGACCTGGCTTTGCCATTTATTAGCTGTTTAACCTTGTGTGAGTTATTTAACCTCTTCGAGCTTTTTTTTTTTCTTCACATTTTAAAACTGTGACTGCTGTTACCATCCTCAAAGAATTGATGATTAAATAAGGCGGCAGTATATATTCAAGTGCTTGTCATAGTGCCTAACACATGGTCCGCTTTCTGAAAGTGTTGCTTTTCCTTTTTCTATGTTCGCTCCCTGATTTGACCTCAGCCTTTAAAATATTTTTTTTTATTTGACAAATAATAGTACACATTCATGGGTACATAGTGATGTTTTGATACATAAAAATGTATGGTGATCAGATTAGGGTAATTAGCTCTCATCCCAAACATTTGCTATTTCCTTGTTTTAGGACCATTTGATATCCTCCTTCTAGCTATTTGAAACTGTATATTCATATTACCTATAGTCATTCTACAGTGGTATAGAGTAGTAGAACTTATTCCTCCTAGTTATAATTTTGTATCCTTTAACAAATTTCTCCTTGTCCCTCTGTCAGCCTTGATAGCCACTATTTACTTTGCTTATGAAAGCTCTGGGTTTTGTTTTATAATTACAGCTCAGATTTTGAAGCCTGTAAAGTCAGTGGTGATATTCTTTATTATGTTTATACTTACTTTTAAATCATTGGAACAAATTGGAAATAACTTGCTTTACTTCCACTGTCTGATGTAACAGTTTCTGATAACAGTTAATTCCTAGTGAATTAAGGTTCTGTGTTCACATTCTTTATTTCAATGTGCTTAACGCCATCCACGTTTTCTCCAGTGCATCTTTCACTGCTGCTGCAATTCTGGATTTGTTATTCTGGTATTGATTTGATTGATGGATAGTAGTAAATATTTATTTTTTGACAAATATTGAATACCAAAAAGGCTGTATGCTGGGCTTTAAGGCACATGATATAAGCACTGTGAAAGTAGAGATTTTTGTCTTGTTCATCTTTGATGGACAGTATGTTTGATATGGTACTTGATATATATTAAGTGCTTAATAATTGATTGGCAAATTATGAATAAAGAGATCTTACTATTTTATATTATAAGTAAAGCTAAAGGCTCCATTTTCAGGTTTTTATAAAAAGCTCATCTTCTCAAACTAAATAAACTATATTTTTATACTGAGTTACATTTCTTTTCCTTTGCTAGAAGAAATGAATAGTAACATAGTTCTCTTTGCAGGCAATACATGTGAGGAAATTAATTCCCAGAGATGATCTAGAACTTCACTGTCCAACCATACGTAGCTATTTAAAAATAAATTAGTTAAATGAAATTTAAAATTCATTTCCTCAGTCACCCTAGCAGTACATTTCATATGCTTATGTATCTAGTGGTTACTGTATTGGAAAGCGTGTGTGTGTGTGTGTAAGTAATATTTTCATCATCACTATTGGGCAGTTCTATTGGACAATATTGATTTGGATTCTAGAACAATAGTTCTTAACCCTTGCTGAGCATCAAAATCATTTGGTACCTGGGCTTCATACTTCAGAGATTCTGTCCCAGTTGATCTCAAGTGGGAGTCCAGGCATCCCATTTTATAATTTCCCTAGGTGATTCTAATGTGAAGCTAACATTGGAAATCACTGATCTAGAAGAAAATAATGGATTCAAATTAGGACATACTGAAAGAGAACAAGCCACTTATATACACAGAAATTCTGGAGATTTTAAGTTTAAAAATTATAAAGTTTCATTAATTAAAGTACTTATTAGATCTTTGAATAGATAATGATCATAATTTTTAGTGCTTTGAGGCTTCAAATTTTAAAATAAGAATGTATGATAATAAATTATGTTAATTTAAATGTTAATTACTTATTACAAAGTTGAATTTATTCTTTGGGCCTAATTTCTTCATGCAGAACTATTTAATGTATATATCTCTGTCCTGTCCCATTTTTTTGGTTTATTTTTTAGAGATGGGATCCTATCATGTGGCCCATGCTGGTGTGCAGTAGCTATTCACAGGCGTGATTTATAGCTCACTGTAGCCTCAAACTTCTGGCCTCAAATTATCCTCCCACCTCAGCCTCCCAAGTTGCTAAGACTACAGGCATTTGCCACTGTGCCCACTTCCCCCCAACTCCTTTTTCTTTAAATTTCTCTCCTTGAACTATAAAATTTACCTAAATCCACCTAATAGAACAAAACCCCTGGTAATGAAGATTCATGTTTAACTTCTTATTTTCTCCCAAGAATGAACAAATCATTCCCCATGGACATCTATCTTATTTTTTTAAACTTTACAAGCAAAGCAATTGCTCAACTTTGAAAATATCAAATATTACACCTACAATAAGCTGTAGCATACTCCTTTTTTCCTATCTTTAATGTTTCTATCAGAGAGAGAACATTAGATTTGGTCCTTTTTCTTCTTAGTCTGTGATGACTTATCTTCATTTTCATTGCTAGCCCGTTCCCAACTTTTTAACTTACATTTTTTTTTTTCTTGAGACAGAGTCTCGCTCTGCGCCCAGGCTGGAGCGCAGTCATGCAC
This sequence comes from Piliocolobus tephrosceles, assembly GCF_002776525.5. Classification (NCBI taxonomy): domain Eukaryota; kingdom Metazoa; phylum Chordata; class Mammalia; order Primates; family Cercopithecidae; genus Piliocolobus; species Piliocolobus tephrosceles. The sequence goes on from NC_045439.1 coordinate 17,745,566, forward strand.
TCTCGGCTCACTGCAACCACTCTGCCTCCTGAGTTCAAGTGATTCTTGTGCCCCAACCTCCCGAGTAGCTGGGATTACAGGCATGCGCCACCATACCTGGATAATTTTTGTATTTTTAGTAGAGATGGGACTTAGTCATGTTGGCCAGGTTGGTCTTGAACTCCTGACCTCAGCTGATTGGCCTATCTTGCCTCCCAAAGTGCTGGGATTACAGGCATGAGCCACTGTGCCTGGCTTAATCTAAGTTTTATGTAGATTTGTTTTCAGAAACCTAAGGAAAGCATAGCATATTTTAAAAATAATCTGATTCAAACCCCTTATTCTTACAGATAAGAATTGAAACCAGTGACTATAGCTATGCTATAACATAGCTTTTGACAACACTAGGATGAGAATCTGAACGTTGAATGCTATTTTATCATAAGGCAATTTCTTAGTTAATTTGTAGCTCACTGCTCTAATATAGCATCAAAGTATTGGGAATGTTTTACTTTATTTTGTAAGAATTCTTTGGTAATTTGATTATACTGTATACCTTTTAGTTCTGGAGTTTATGTGGAAATGCTCTGACCCCAAAACGAGGTGTCTTTGGTAAGACGGGTGACCTTCAGACAATACTGTGCCTAGCCTGTGCAAGGGATGAATTAACATATTCTGGTGCACTCAATGGGGATATATATGTCTGGAAAGGAATCAATCTTATACGAACGATACAAGGCGCCCATGCTGTAAGTATATTTAAGTATTTTAAATACTTTAATGTGTATTGCTTAACCTTGTCTTAGAATGACATATTACTTAACCTTGTCTTAGAATGACAGACTGCATAATACAGTATATTGTTTCTAGTCAGTTTGGTTGCTTGAAAAATGCTTTTCTAACTGAATTATCTATTTGTTTTCAAGATTTCAATGAAGAAATCAGTTAGACTCATTGACATTTATTACATTAGTATAGTTAGTATCTTGTTAAAGCTATTGCTTTAGTGTGGTGTCTTTCTGAAGAATAGTGTTGAAAAAAGGCTTGTTAACTTCAATCTAAAAGTATTCTAGATTAACCACACCAGAATAAAGCTAGTGCTCTTGAGGCTAATTTACCAGAGGCGATTAAATTTTTGTGTAAATAACTTACTAAACTGAAAAAGAAATCTGCTGTTTAAACTGTTTAGTGTTTTTTGATTTGAGCTTTTTAGCAGTTGGGTCCACCTTACAAAGTAAAGGGAGCTGGATAGCACAAAGCCACCACGTTGTTAACAGCAAGATCTTCATGTAGAAAAGTCCTCAGTGCGTTACATTTCTATTAATTGGGTTTTCCTACCCTTTGCTTTTTTACTTTTTAAATTTGTTGTTGTTGTTGAATTGTTTTTATTTTCTTTATTCATTTGAATATTAGGGTTATTAGTCTTTTGACAGTCATACGTGTTGTAAATATTTCTCCAATCTGTTTGTCTTTGCTTATTATATCTTTTCTGATATGAACAAATTTAAAACTCGTGGGTGATCTGCCATGCATAGAAAAGTCTCTCACAGCCCAAAGTTACCTAAATGTTATTCTGACTTTTTCTAATATTTTTATTTTTTATATTTAGTTATAAATGGTTATATTTTATGTTCATCTATAATTCATTTTTACATGTGGCATAGGGTTTAAATTTATTTTCTTTTACATTATATCCATATAATTAAATACCACCTTGGTTATATATAGTCATGCCTTGATATTTTGCGGGGATTGGCTCCAGGACCACAGATACCAAAATCTGCACATACTGAAGTCTTGCCCTGGGAAACCTGCATATGTAAAGCCCTCCCTATCTGTGGGTTTTGCATCTCACAGAGGTTGTATTTTGATCTGGGTTTCATTGCTGATGTGGAACTGTGGATTCAGAGCTGACAGTATTTATTGAAAAAAATCCATATAAGTGAGCCCGTGTAGTTCAAATCCACAAGGGGCAACTGTATTAAGTTCCTGTGGACTTACTTCTAGGTTTTATTTTGTATTTTCTGATGTATTTGTTTATTCTTATATCCTACCAAAATATTGTTATATTGGTTTAAAAGGGTTTCTACCTTCATATAGTAGATGTTCTTAAAAAACATTTTTTGTTAATTTATTGTATTTCCTCTTCTAGGCAGGAATTTTTAGCATGAATGCTTGTGAAGAAGGCTTTGCTACTGGTGGAAGAGATGGTTGTATTCGTCTTTGGGATTTAACTTTTAAACCAATTACTGTGATTGATCTCAGGGAAACAGACCAGGGATACAAAGGTAATAACAAAACAAATGTCTTATTACTAGGCAAACTCTAAACTTCCCAAAGATTATCTCTTTCTTTCAGTAAGTATCAATGTAAGTTTTGTAAATATAAATAAGACTCATATTTGCCTCTTTATCCTGTATGCATTTGATTGAAATTCTTCTATTAAGGAGAAATTTTGCCTGTAAAGAGTTTAGGTTCATTGTTAGGAGAAAAATTCTTTCATAAGTCTAATGTGTATTATAATGGGACCTATAGAGAGATGTGAGAGGTACTCACTTAGGTATCTTTGGATTTTGAAAGTATTTTACTATTAGAATGCTAACTATAACTATTTGACAAATAAACTATTCTAAATAAATAGTTGGGGGTAAATGTTGAGGGTTGGAGAACTTTTGTTCAGGATGATTTAAATGTGGATAGATGTATTTTTCCTTCATCCAAATTTGTCAGCAATTGGGAGAATTTTTTCTTTTGGGGATTAAAAAAAATTTGATGTAATAAAACAGGACCTTTTACTATAAAAACTACCCACAGGTTTGTGTTTAAACCATATTCCAGTCACCTACAAGTTGTGTGACCTTGGGCTGGTAATTTACCCTCACTGTAAATGCGAATAAGAATAAATATATTATTTAGGATATAGGATCAAATGAATTGATATTTCTAAAATGTTTATAAGGATAACACATAATAAGCATGTAAACATTAACTGTTATTCTATTTTCATTAGTTTTGCTAAACATTGTGCTTTAAAGCTTACAAAATAATTTGAGAGTTTTTCTTATCTGATCCTCATAAGGACATTGTGAGGTATATGGTGTCTTTATATTGGCCATGTAACACACATGGGAAAAATGAAAAACACAGTAGCTTTCCTAAGATTACAACAGACATTGAGGAGTATGCAGAAAAAGTGAAATTCTCTCTTTTTAATGATTTTATGAGTGTATCAAAGAAATGAAATATAGACAAGTAGAAAGTCAGATTATTAAAAGAAAAAGAATACAATTCTATAAAGGTAATTTACTAATTGAGTACTTATTGATCAATGCAGACTGAAGTGTTGTAAGACTGGCTGAGCAAATAGACATGGCTAGAGTTGTCTACAAGGGAGAAGGAAGAAGAGTACATGTCTGAAGGCTGGGTAGGAACTAGGTACATAAAAAGACAGAAATATTTCATGTAGAAAACAACATGGACAGTTGAAGAAAATGTGAATATAGATCAAGGACTTACATATTTTCTTCTGTCTCACATCTAAGATATAAAAGGTACAAAATTAACTTCAATTTAGGAAGATTGGAATTATTGACACAGGATATTTTGGGTGCCACCTTGCCAGCTGGAGACCTTCATGGCTGGCAATGCCCCTGTCCAGGGCTGCACTAGGCTCCAGGCTCGCCAGGAGGTACCCTGCCCACTTGGCCTGACAGGCTGCGCTTGGCTTGCACTCTGGCTGGATCCCACACTTGCTGCAGGATCTGTGCTCAGCCCGTGGCTGGGCCGGGTGTGCTGTACCTGCTTCTGCCTTGGGCGTTGGTGTCTGGATGAAGGGAATGTGGTGGCACCTAAAAAACTTGGGGACTCCAGCAACCCTGAAGCCCCAAAGCGGGTATGCTTCTGCCTTGGGCGTTGGTGTCTGGATGAAGGGAATGTGGTGGCATCTAAAAAACTTGGGACAGCAACCCTGAAGCCCCAAAGCAGGTGTTACAGCATGTTAATAGCTCTTTCGGTCCTGCCCAATAAACGGGGCATGTGGTGCCCAGTGGCTCCCTCTCCTGTTGCTTGTTGAGTAGGAGGGGAATGCTATAGGTCTACAGCTCTGTCTGTACTCACTGTTGGGTGAGTTCCAAGTTCTTGTCCCATATCCAAGAAGAAAGAGGTTATACTGACAGCTGGCAAGTGAACAAGGCAAAGAGTTTTACTGAGTGACAAAACAGCTCTCAGTGGAGAGGGTACCCGAGATGGGCTGAAGTCAGGTAGTCTCCCCCGCCCCCAACCCCCCACCCAAAGGTGGGCAGTCCCCAAATATGGCTGAGTCTGGAGCTTTTATGGGCTCAGAATGAGCGATTGCATGCTGATGGGTTTGTGAGTATGCAAAAAAGGCTTTAAAAAGGCATCACTCAAAGATGGGCACAACACTATAGAAAACCAATTAGGGAAGGGTAAATATGTGTAAAGTAGGTGAAAGGTGGGGATCAATCAGAGGAAAGTGCGCCAAATGGAAAGAGACGTTCTCAGTTGGTCTGTGGATTTATCCAAGACCTGTAGCTTGGCTTTCAGGCTTTAAACTGTCTTAGGTTTGAAGGTTGGATTTCACCGGGACTTGCCCCTATCTGCGTAGGGATTTGTCTGCCTCCTGCTGCTATCATTATTACAGCATTATATATTAAATACAGTTTACTTTTTACTAGGTTTGTCTGTAAGGAGTGTGTGTTGGCGAGGTGACCACATTCTAGTTGGAACACAGGACAGTGAAATTTTTGAAATTGTGGTGCAAGAAAGAAATAAACCTTTTCTAATTATGCAAGGGCATTGTGAAGGTGAACTTTGGGCACTTGCTGTCCATCCTACTAAACCTTTGGCTGTGACCGGAAGTGATGATCGTTCAGTCAGGTAAGCAAATTATAAAGTAATTCCATAGGCTGGGATGTATCCTTAGAGAAACATAAAGAAAACATGGCCAGTCACAGTGGCTCATGCCTGTAATCCCAGCACTTTGGGAGGCCAAGGCAGGTGGATCACAAGGTCAAGAGATTGAGACCATCCTGGCCAACATGGTGAAACCCCATTTCTACTAAAAATACAAAAATTAGCTGGGCATGGTGGTGGGTGCCTGTAATCCCAGCTACTCGGGAGGCTGAGGCAGGAGAATCACTTGAACCCAGGAGGCAGAGGTTGCAGTGCACCGAGATCGTGCCGCTGCATTCCAGCCTGGCAACAGAGTGAGACTCTGTCTCAAAAAAAAAAAAGAAAGCTTCAAATACTCCGATTAAAACTTTATTAGCTCATGGTATAACAAATGAACATAAGTAGTAAGTACTGAAAATTAATAGAATTATTAGTAATATTTTTTCTCTTATAAATATATGATAATAGAGTTTGTTCCATATCAGAATGTACAGAACTACTTCCTTCTGTTTAACAGGAATATAATAATTCACTGCATGGTTATACTATAATTTATTCAACTAATCCATTATTGATGGAAGATTAGTTTCCTCCAGTTTTGTGTATTTTATAAATACAGGGCTTGCAATGAACATCATTATACATTTGTCATTTTGTACATGTGTGAATATCTCTGATAAATGTTTAGCAGTAATCAAAGGATGTGCGTATTTTAAATTTTGATAGATAAGGCCTTACATAGAAGCAGCAACAATTTATACACCTATCGTGAATATATTGCCAGTGCCTGTTTTCTCACACCCTTAACAGAACTAATTATAATCCCAAAAGGTGAAAAATGATACCTTGTTATATTTTGAAAATGTGTATTTCTCTTATATTGAGGGTTGTTGAGTATGTTTTTATACGTTTAGAGGACATTTTTTTCCTTAACCTGTTCAAATCCTTTGCCTGTTTTCTATTAGTTCGTAATCTTTTTCTCTACTTGCTTTTAAATACGATCTAATGATATCTGTCTATATATTAAAGAAATTAGAAACCGTGTCTGGGATAGTGGTTCTCAAAGTGTGGTTCCTTGACGAGCAACATCAGCATTACCTAAGAACTTGTAAGAAATGCATATTCTCAGGCCTTTTACAGGACCTAATACCAGAAATTGAGCAATTTGTGATTTCAGAAGCCTTCCAAGTGACTACGATATACTCAAAAGTTTGGGAACCACTAATCAATTTTAGGAGTTGAAATTTGTTTCCCCCAATTTGTCTTTTTTTTCTCCCTGATTTCATCTGTAAATATTTCAGTTTGTATCTTTAAAAGATATCTCAAACATCACCACAATACTCTTATCACACAGTGTTCTGTATCTAGCTGGTATAGAAATTCCCGATTATCTCATAAAATATTTTTATGATTTCTTAAAATCAGGATCCAAATGAGCTTCATGTATTGCATTTGTTGGTATGTCTTTTCAGTCTCTTTTTTTCTACAGCTTTCTTCTTCCCTTTTTGTTCTTCTTACAGTTTATTCAGGGTTTCCCACATTCTGGATTTGGCTAATTGCATACCCATAGTGTATTTTAACATAGTCTGTGCTCCTTGTATCCTGTAAATTGGTAGTTAGATTTAGAGGTTTGATGAGATACAGTTATGAATTTTCACTAAGGATATTTCCTAGGTGGTGATGTACTCCTGCTTGATGGTATGTAATGTGTAGTCTCCGTTTTTTCTAGTAGCGACCATTGATGACGATTGTCTAGATCAGTGTTTCCCAACCTTTTTTCATTGACACTTTCTTACTTTTTTTTTTTTATTGATCACACCCTCACTTTGAAATTTTAAGACCACAGACAACTGTGTATCTCTTTTTGTATTGTGGCCCCTTAAGAGAACACAAACCGTTGTAATATTTAAGATATTTTACCCCTAAGAATTCATTTTTACCCCCTTTCAGGAAATATTACCCCCGTTGAGAATGCATAGCCTAAGTCTGTCATTTTAATAAATGTTTCAAATGGTGGCATTCTAATACTTATATTTACCACTCATTATTCATTTGTTAGCTGTAGTATTTCTATAAAGAGAATTTCTTCTCATCAATTATTTATTTATCCTGAGTATAATACAAGCAGAAAAGTGCTTAATTCTTTCTGTATATTTACTAATTTTAAAAAGTTAGGTGGTTCCCTAGAATCCTTTCTATAAACTTTCCACATTTCTTGCCATTTTTTTCTGTAGGGTTGTTGATCTTTTTCTCCTTTACTTTTAGCAGCTCTTTATATATTATGGATGTTAACTCTTTGCCTATAATGTAAATTGCAAGTAATTTCAATAGTTTGTTACTTTTTCTTTTTTTTACTTCATGTAGGTTGTTTTAGGTAAGCAAAAATTCTTGTTGTGTTGTTATTTTTTATATAGCTGAATTTATCAGTATTTTCTTTCATCTTCTAGGGTTCTATCGTAGAGAAATCTTTCCAAAAATTATTTTAAAAAATTTTTCAATATATTCTTCCAGTACATTAGTGGTTATATTTCTATGTTTAACTCCTAATCTATGTAAAGCTTCCTTTAGTGTAAGGAGTAAGATGGGGACTCGACCTAATTGTTTCCAGATAATTATTGATGTTTTTTATGGTATGCTAATCAGTCATGCCATTTACCGTCATTGTGCCAGTCTGTTTTTGGGGTTTGGGAGATGGCATAGGTCATATGTCTGTAAACTTACTGTGGGGACTACACCTCACTCTGTGCTTTGCTAAGAACTATTCATAATCCTTTCATTGCAGAACTACTATTACCAAGTGCTACCTAGCTGCTGCCAATAGGACAACTGTTTCTTTAAAAAGTAATTGTTCAGACTACTGTTTCTGTTATTGGTGGCCAGTTTTTTTTGGAATAAAACAGCTTCCAATGAAAACAACTAAAGATGTTAGTTAAAATGTAAATCACCTTAAAACCTTCAAAGAACTGACAAGATAATGAGGAGCTATCCAGCCAATTTGTGAAAGAAAATGGGCATCTAGGGGGGCATTGTGCCAAAGCTGCTTTTTGCCCTGAAGGCATTTTTCCTTTGGGTAAACTTGACCTTTGTTTATGGCTTTCTCTTGGAGCACAAGGGACAGACAAGACCCAGCATTTGCCAAAGGAGGATAGTCCAACGCATGCTGCTAAAGCTATAAATTAAGCTCCAAAAAATATCTGCTGCGGATTTGTGTGGAAATGGAGACCTCACTTCTGGTTTTAAGTTTTGATAACACAGGAGTAGATAAAGCAGCTTGATATTATTATTCAAATAGCATTAATTGTCCAAATGACTTTACCACAATGTAAGTTTCACATTACGTTATGCTGCTTTTGCCTTATAATTTTAGGTTGAATTCATTAGGTAACAGTATTGAGTCTTCAGTAGAAGCTAATTTCCAAATCCATTCAGTGTTTAATATCACTAGAACCTGGGAGACAGAGGTTGCAATGAGCTGAGATCGCGCCACTGCACTCCAGCCTGGGAAACAGAGCCAGACTCCATCTCAAAAGAAAGAAAGAGAGAGAGAGAGAGAAATTTCTTTCTTTTTTTTTTTTTTTTTTTTTTTTTTTGAGACGGAGTCTCGCTCTGCCACCCAGGCTGGAGTGCAGTAGCCGGGTCTCAGCTCACTGCAAGCTCCGCCTCCTGGGTTTACGCCATTCTCCTGCCTCAGCCTCCCAAGCAGCTGGGACTACAGGCGCCAGCCACCTCGCCCGGCTAGTTTTTTGTATTTTTTAGTAGAGACGGGGTTTCACCGTGTTAGCCAGGATGGTCTCGATCTCCTGACCTCGTGATCCGCCCGTCTCAGCCTCCCAAAGTGCTGGGATTACAGGCTTGAGCCACCGCGCCCGGCCCCAATTCAGAAAAATTTCAATCTTGGTTCTGAGATCAGAAAATCAATAAAACTTTACCACTGCTAAGCCATTTAACTGCTGTGTTAGCACAAGTCAGGATTTTCTACTTCTGTATCTGGCAAAAATTCACAGAACTGACAGTGATTAGTTAAATCCACAGGAGCAAATGAAGTTCACCATTAACGCTATTGGTTAAAAAAACAAGAGACAGTCTTATTTTTTTCTTCACTAAGTATGTGCTAAAGAATAATACAATGAATACGCACAGGCTTTAAACCCCTTACGTTTTCATAATCTGTAAATTTCTTTAAGCCATTTTTTTCTATACATATTTTTTCCCACCATCAGTTAGTTATAATTCATCTTAACAGATTCCAATTTAGGTTGTATTGAATTAGTGTTTTCTCAATGATTTTGAAAATATTCTTGTCTGTAGTCGTTTCGTGCACACTATTCGTAAAAGCAAATTCTTGTCACTTCACACTTGGTATTGATTCCTCAAATAAACAATTGAGTAGTATCTGTAACATCTGTTAACCCATCAAGAATCAAGGAAAACCACTCAAAATTATTTATCTTGTTTTTAAATTAATTATTGGTAGTGTTCCCAATATTCTCAACTTTTGGAGCAACTGTTCTCATGGAAAGGCTGTAACAGTCTTAAGTCTGTTTTCTCTGGACATATTTCTGAAGCTGCTGCGATTCAAAATGATTTACCATTTTCATTACCAATAAGTAGCTTTCCTTGCTTGGCTAACAGATCAACCACTCAGAAACTTACTTCTCTTGCAACCTCATTGTATTTTTAAATTTGTAAATAAATTCTGTCATAAGATATTCTGTTTTAAATTTTCCAATTTTTCTGAGCTTACCTGTGAGTTGGAAAAATTGTGATGAGTGCTTAGTCTGATAATTTATATTTGTATCCTTTTAGCACAGCTACAGTGTCATTGCATAATAAACCTAATGCTTTGCCATCTAATTCAATAACAGTATAGCCCATGCTCAATTGTGCCTTAAAAATGTAACATTCTAAGTCCCGTATGAATATACATTAGTAAACAAAAATAACAACAAAATGTCACTGTATGGTAATACAGATAGCCCTCATTTCCCTTGTCAAGTTGTAACTGTGTCACTGAAAATTGTAATGTACTGAGGAGCAGTCCAAAGTGATGAGAGTGTATCATCTCTTTTCCAATATCTCAACTCTGCCTCTGTAGTGTGATACAAAGACAGTATGTAAGCCATAGACAGTATGTTAAAAAAACAAAAACAAAACAACAAAAGAAACAGGACCGAGTGTGGTGGCTCATGCCTGTAATCCCAGCACTTTGAGAGACTGAGGCATGTGAATCACATGAGGCCAGGAGTTCAAGACCAGCTTGGCCAACATGGCAAAACCCTGTCTCTGCTAAAAATACAAAAATAAGCCAGGTATGGTGGCACACGCTTGTAATCCCAGCTACTCAGGAGGGTGAGGCACGAGAATCACTTGAACCTGGGAGGCGGAGGTTGCAGTGAACTAAGATTGCACCAGCACTCCAGCCTGGGCGACAAAGTGAGACTCTGTCTCAAAAAAACAAAACAAAAAACAAAAATCCAAATAAGTATACACCTATAATTCCGTGAAACTTTATTTACAGACACAGAAAGTAGAATTTCAGATAATTTTCTTGTGTTTCAAAATTTTATTAAAACATTTTTTTCAACCATTTAAAAATGTAAAAATTATTCTTAGCTTTCAGACTGTACAAAAATAGGCAGCAGGCCTGGTTTGGCCCACAGGACATGGTTTGCTGTCCCTTGTGGTAAGAGCGTAGAATGTCACCAGCAAATACCATATTTAATATTGAAGTATTGAAGATTTTCCTTTGAAATCAGGAAAAAGACAGTTATGCTCGTTTTCACCATTCTGTTCAGCTATAGACTAGAAATCTTGGTCAATATAGTAAGGCCAAATGTGTATATGTATAGCATGTATATGTATGTGTATATATATGTATGCACACACACACACACACACAGAGAGACTGGAAAGGAAAAAACAACTGCCATTCTCAGTTGGTTCTATATATATATATATGATGTGTTTATATATATAGGAAAATTCAAAGGAAAATAAGACGAATTACTGGAATTGAAAAAAGAGTTTAGCAAATTTCCTGGATATGAAAACAATATACAAAAATAATTTTTCCTGTAAGCTAGTAACAATTTTAAAAATATAATCAAAGCATTTAGAAAATCTACTTAGTTTTGGTGATCTTTTTCTAATGTCTTGGGGTAGATGCCTATTCATTAAATTGTAGCCTTTGTTTATTTATAATGTAGTTATTCCTTGCTATTTTTGGAGAGATTAGTTCCAGGACGCCCTGCAGATATCATAATCTGTGGATGTTCAAGTCCATTATATAAAATGATATATAATTTGAACATCCTCCAAAATACAGTTACTCCTTGAACAACACAGGTTTGAACTGCATGGGTCCACTTACAGGTGGATTTTCTTCCACCTCTGCCACCCTGAGATCGTAAGACAAGCCTCTCCTCTTCCTCCTCCTCAGCCTACACAATGTGAAGATGATGAGGATGTAGACTTTTATGATGATCCACTTCTACTTAATGAATAACAATTTTATTTTCTCTTCCTTATGATTTTCTTAATTATGTTTTCTCTAGCTTACTCTGTTGTAAGTATGCAGTATTAGTACATATAATACACAAAAGTATATGTTAAACAACTGTTTGTGTTATTGATAAGACTTCCAGTCAACAGTAGGCTATTAGTAGTTGAGTGTTTGGAGAGTCAAACGTTAGACATGGCTTTTTGATGGCATGGAGATTGGTGCCTCTAACTGTTGCATTATTCAAGGGTCAACTGTACTTTAAATCTCTAGATTACTTATAATACCTAATACAGTGTAAGTGCTGTGTAAATAGTTGTTATACCATATTGTTTAGGGAATAATGACAAGAAAAAAAAGTCTGTACATGTTCAGTACAAATGCAGCCATCAGAGGCCTAACTACATTTTCCGTCCATGGTTGGTTGAATTTGTAGTTACAGAACCCATGGATACAGAGGGCCAACTGTATATGCATTTAAAGCTCCCAAAATTCCTCCTAAGTACTGTTTCAGCTGTATTTCACAAGTTTTGATTTTAAGCAGTTTTATAACTTACTTCAAAATAGTAACAAATCATTAAGAGTTCATCTTTGTCTTTTAGATTATATGGAAGTATAATTGTTAATTTTCAAACAATGGGTATCTTCTAGTTATCTTTTTTGTTGTTGATTTCTAGCATTGTGGATTCTGAATTTGGATAGTTTTACACTAGATAGTACACTAGACTGTATGTACATAAGGATATATACATGTGTGTCTGCACACACACACACACTCTCCCTTTGGTCAGGATAGAAACAACCTACCTAAAAGTGAAAGAATCAATGTTACTGCATTGTTTAAAAATGCATTGTATTGGCTGGGTGCGGTGGCTCACACCTATAATCCCAGCACTTTGGGAGGCCAAGGCGGGTGGATCACCTGAGGTTGGGAGTTCGAGACTAGCCTGACCAACATGGAGAAACCCCGTCTCTACTACAAATACAAAATTAGCCAGGTGTGGTGAGATGCATGCCTGTAATCCTAGCTACTTGGGAGGCTGAGGCAGGAGAATCGCTTGAACCTGGGAGGCAGAGGTTGCAGTGAGCCAAGATCACACCATGCACTCCAGCCTGGACAACAGGAACAAAACTCTGTCTCAAAAAAAAAAAAAAAAAATGCAGTGTATCACACTACAGATGCAGAGTTGAGATGTTGGGAAGGAGATGGTACACTCACATCATTTTGCACTGCTCCTCAGCTCATTACAAATTTCAATGACACAGTTACAACTTGGCAGAATTTTAAGCGCTATGTGCATTACCATATGGTGACATTATTATTTATCACCAGTGCATACTCATCATGTTGAAATAAGAGGAAAAAGATAAAATTGGACTTAGAATGTTACATTTTTAAGGCACAATGGAGTATGGACTTTACTGGTTTTCAGTTAGATGGCAAAACATTGTGTTTATTATGCAGTGACACTATAGCTGTGCTAAAAGGATACCAAAACAACAACAACAACAAAATGTAGCCAGGTTGGGTGGCACATTCCTGTAGTCCCAGCTTCTCAGGAGGCTGAGGCTAGAGGATCGCTTGAGCCCACAGGGTCAAGGTTATAGTAAGCTATGATCACGCCACTGCACTCCAGCCTGAGTGACAGAGTGACATGATGTCGCCAAAAAAATTAAAAGCAAAAGGTTCTATCAACTTCTGTCATTTAAGCATGAACAGTTCCCATTTTCATAGTTAAGAATTTCTTGCTGCAAAACAGATAGTTAAGATATCTAGATTTATCTTAATTAAGATGAGATTATTATTTTAACCAAAATATTTTTATTAAAGTATGCATTAGCTAACTATTCTTTTTATTTTTAAAATTAAATTTTACAGGATATGGAGCCTAGTAGATCATGCATTAATAGCAAGGTGTAATATGGAAGAACCAATTCGTTGTGCAGCTGTCAATGCAGATGGAATCCATCTTGCCCTTGGAATGAAGGATGGCTCATTCACTGTACTTAGAGTAAGGTATGATATTAGGGTAGAAATAGAAACACATAGTAATTTTCTCTTCTGATTAATGTATCTATTTCAGATATTAATTTCATGAAGTATAAAAATATATTTATAAAAATAGCTTTGTCCAAAAAATAAACTCAGAAACCTTGGTTTGGGGGGTTAAGAATGCTTAATAGATTAATGGCTAAAATTTTGAGCTATAAAATTTGGGTCCCAACTACTTTTTCCTGTTAGTATAGATTTTTAGTAATGATCCCTTGCCATTTAACAAGCTGAGGCTGTTAAAATGGGTTAATTTTGTTGTTGTTGTTACTGTTGTTATTATTTACAGCTTTATGCTTTAAAAAATGCTTCCATCTCTTCTTTTGTTTGAGTAATTAGAAAAATTTAAAGAATTTGGTAAAGCAGTTAACATTTTGTGTTGAATTATAGATAGATAAATTCAATTGAATTCTATGCAGCCAGTAAGAAATTTGCTGTAGATCCACACATATTCACAGGATAAGTACTTATGAAGTCTTTCTTCTCTACCTCAGTGAATGGTAAGATCCTTCGCTCAGTTGCTCAGTTCAAGAACAATTAACACAGTTCTCTCTTTTGCTTCCCCTATGTAGTTAATTCAAGAGTTCTGGAGTGTCTGCTTCCGAAGTAGCTCTCAAATTAATCTCCTTCCTTCTGTTCTCACCATTGTACTCTTGTGTAGGCTTCTGTCATCTACTAACTGGATTGGTGGAACAGCCTCGTAGCTGATCTTCTTACCTCCTGTTGTGCTTCCCTCAAGACCTTTCTTCACTCCACAGTGATGGTGATTCCTTTTAAAACATGTTTCTGTGCTCTCCTCTTATTTCTAAAGTATGATAAAGGCTTTGTACTGTCCTTAGGATGAAGCTCATAATCCTTCACGTGGTATATAGTGCCCATCTTTCCAGCCTATTTCTCAGTACCCCAGTTTCTTTCATCTATTGGAAACTCCTTTCCTATATTACCGTGCCATATAGTATATCTTCAAAACTTATTCACTCATCCTAACCGAAACTTTGTACTCTTTAACCAACATCTCCCCATTAGGACAGATACATTATGTTTTCTTGTACTTCTGAGCTTCTACACATGCTGATTCCCCTTTCTGAGACTGGTTTTTATAATGAGATATGCTGAGACTTGTCTCTTAAATTAACATTGTTTATTGTGGTAAAATATATAAACTTTACTTTTCAAACATTTTTAAATGTAAAATCCAGTGCCATTAAGTACATTCACATGGTTGTGCAACCATCACCACCCTCTAGCTTCAGAACTTTTTCATCTTCCCAAATGGAAACTCTGTACCCAGTAAAAAATAATTCCCATTCTTCTGTCTCCTAAGCCCCTGACAACCATTGTTCTACTTTCTGGGTCTCTATGAAAGACATAATTTGACTACTCTAGGTACCTCATATTTAAAAAAAATATGAATATAACATTTGAATATAAATTAAAGCTTTTCCCCCAGAGCTCTATAAATATGTCATATTACTTTATTTTGTCATGCTGAAACAGCTTCTTAAACAGAGATGAAAGACTGTGAAACCTCCCTTTTGGGCTATCCATACTATTATAATTTGGGCACTGATTTGATCATTGATTCTAGAATCTCTGTAACTATCCTCATCTAAGATTAAACATCTGTTCTTTTTCTTATTGGTTGTTTAATTTCTTTGGAGGCTGCTCTTTAGTTTTGCAGGTTAGAAATATTAGAAACACCTGGTCATTACTTATGAATAATAATTAATATTCATGATCAGCTTCATTTTTTCTTGTCTATAAGAACTGAAAGTATTGAAGTGCTGGAATTGGAGTGCTCACTTATAGAGGTTTTACAAGAATTTAAGATGCATGTAAAACACTTAAGAATTCCTATCATATAGCTGGTATGCATTCAAAAGTAGTGATTTTTTTTTTAGTTATACATTTACTTGCTCTTTCAGTTATTGAATGCAGTAGACTGGCTGAAAAAGTATTTATTCCTAATAAGGCTGTATTTTAGCACCTGAATCCAACTTGCTAATAGTATTGAAAGGGTTATTCTGATTATTAAATCCCTTTAAAGGTGAACCACAAAATTCTAACTCACAAAATGGTCTTCTTAATCCATCTGAATTTACCTGGTTACTATTTCTTCTTGATTTCCTTTGTATTCTCCATATGGTAAAGCAGGATTCATTACTAAACATAACTCTTTTTTTTTTTTTTTTTTTTTGAGGTAGAGTCTTGCTCTATTACAAGGCTGGAGTACAGTGGTGCAATCTCGGCTCACTGTAACCTCTGCCTCCCAGATTCAAGAGAGTCTCCTGCCTCAGGCTACCGAGTAGATGGGACTATAGGTGCGCGCCACCACGCCCAGCTATTTTTTTTTTTTTTTTTTTTTTGTATTTTTAGTAGAGATGAGGTTTCACCATGTTGTCCAGGATGGTCTTGATCTCCTGACCTTGTGATCTGCCTGCCTCAGCCTCCCAGAGTGCTGGGATTACAGGCGTGAGCTACCGTGCCCGGCTCATAACATATTAAAGTACCTGCACCAGGAGTGGGGTTTATGTTAGAGTTGGAAGAAAATAGAATGAATTAGAATCTCACATCATGATTCTTAAATTAGTATATAAGATGGTGTGCCAGGGTAAAGCCACAATATCTTCTTAAAACTTATCTTCTCTTCATAATAAAAACTTAACAATTTTAAAATTATTTTGTAACCAGTCTGCCTTTTTAAAAATTTATTTTTGTGTACCCCCAGCTTCATTAAGGCATAATTAACAAAAACTGTATATATTTACAAAATACAACATGAGATTTTGGTTATACTTTGTGAAATGATTACATCAAGCTAGTTAATATATCCATCACCTCACATACTTAACCACTTAAAGGGTGAGAACATTTAAGATGTGTCTTAGCAATTTTCAAGTATATTCTACATTATTATTAACTCTGATCACCGTGCCATACAGTATATCTTCAGAACTTATTCACTCGTTCTAACTGAAACTTTGTACTTTTTAACCAACATCTCCCCATTTCCCACCTGTACTCCTAATCCCTGTTAACCACCAATCTACTCTCTGCTGTGTTTGACTTTTTTAGATTCCACATGTAAGCGAGATCATGCAGTATCTCTCTTTCTCTGCCTGGTTTATTTCACTAAGCATAATGTACACCAGGTTCATCCATGTTGTAGCAAATGACAGGATTTTCTTCCTTTTCTAAAATTATTTTTAAAAATTTTTGTAGAGCCTGGGCCTCACTATGTTGCCCAGGCTTGTCTCAAACTGCTGGCCTTAAGCAGTCCTCCCGCCTCAGCTTCTGAAAGTGCTGGGATTATAGGCGTGAGCCACTGTGCCCAGCTGATTTTCTTCCCTTTTAAGAATGAATAGTATATCTATTTCTTTATTCATTCATACATTGATGGACACTTAGGTTGGCTTGAGGGAAGGGGTGACATGAGTAATGTAAAACTGTCTTTCCCCCCCTTCTTCAAATATGTCTTTCCTTATTGCTGTGTTACACACAGATTCTATAATCTCTCACCATGTTTTCTTAGCTCTTATGAACATATTTTTTATTTTAATTTTTATTTTAAGTTACAAGGTACATGTGTAGGATGTGCAGGTTTGTTACGTAGGTAAACATATGCCATGGTGGTTTGCGGCATCACCTAGGTGTTAACCCATTTATACCAGAGGTTGCAAATTTTTTTTTTTTTTGAAAAATCAGACTTTGGCAATGACCTCGAGCTGTAAGATATAAATAATTCCCACAAGCTTGGCGTTCCAGTAATGGAGCACCAGGCATAAATGGTTTGAGCTCAATATGTATTACCTATTTTTCCTAATGTTCCCCCTCCCCCACCCCACCCCCTGAAAGGCCTCAGTGTGTGTTGTTCCTCTCCCTGTGTCCATATGTTCTCATTGTTCAGCTCCCACTTATAAGTGAGAATATGCAGTGTTTGCTTTTCTGTTCCTGCATTAGTTTGCTGAGGATAATGGCTTCTTGCTCCATCCATGTCCCTGCAAAGGAGATGATCTCTTTCCTTTTAATGGCTGCATAGTATTCCAAGGTATACGTGTACCACTTTTTCTTTATCCGGTCTATCATTGATGGGCATTTGGGTTGATTCCATGTCTTTGTTATTGTGAATAGTGCTGCAGTGAATATACACATGCATGCATCTTTGTAATAGAATGATTTATATTTCTTTGTGTATATACCCAGTAATGGGATTGCTAGGACAAATGGTATTTCTGGTTCTAGATCTTTGAGGAATTGCCACACCATCTTCCACAATGGTTGAACTAATTCACATTCCCACCAACAGTGTAAAAGCATTCCTGTTTCTCTTCATCCTCACCAGCATCTGTTGTTTCTTGACTTTTTAATAATTGTCATTCTGACTGACATGAGATGGTATCTCAATGTGGTTTTGATTTGCATTTTTCTAATGATCAGTGATGTTGAGCTTTTTTACATATGTTTCTTGGCCACATAAATGTCTTCTTTTGAGAAGTGTCTGCTCATGTCCTTTCCCTACTTTTTAATGGGGTTGTGTGTTTTTTTCTTGTAAATTTGCTTAAGTTCCTTGTTGACTCTGGATATTAGACTTTTGTCAGATGGATAGATTGCAAAAATTTTTTCCCACTCTGTAGATTGCTTCTTTGCCCTGATGATAGTTTCTTTTATTGCGCAGAAGCTCTTTAGTTTAATTAGATCCCATTTGTCAATTTTTGCTTTTGTTGCAGTTGCTTTTAACAATTTCATCATGAAATCTTTGCCAATGCCTATGAACTGAGTGGTATTGCCTAAATTTTCTTCTAGGGTTTTTATAATTTTGTGTTTTACATTTAAGTCTTTAATCCTTCTTGAGTTAATTTTTGTATAAGGTGTAAGGAAGGGGTCCAGTTTCAGTTTTCTGCATATGGCTAACCAGTTTTCCCACCACCATTTATTGAATAGGAAATCCTTTCTCCATTGCTTGTTTTTGTCAGGTTTGCTGAAGATCAGATGGTTGTAGATGTGTGGTCTTATTTCTGAATTCTCTATTCTGTTCCATTGGTTTACGCATCTGTTTTTATACCAGTATCATGCTGCTTTGGTTACTGTAACCTTGTAATACAGTTTGAAGTCCAGTAGCATGATGCTTCCTGCCTTGTTCTTTTTGCTTAGGATTGACTTAGCTGTATGGGCTCTATTTTGGTTCCATATGATTTCTTAAGTAGTTTTTTTCTAATTCTTTGAAGAATATCAGTAGTAGTTTAATGGGAATAGCATTGAATCTATAAATTACTTTGGGCAGTATGGCAATTTTCATGATACTCATTCTTATCCAGGAGCATGGAATATTTTCATTTGTGTTCTTTTTTATTTCCTTGTGCAGTGGTTTGTAGTTCTCCTACAGACGCCTTTTACTTCCCTTATTAGCTGTATTCCTAGGTATTTTATTCTCTTTGTAGCAATTGTGAATGGGAGTTCATTCATAATTTGGCTCTCTGCTTGCCTGTTGTTGGTGTATAGGAATGCTTGTACGGCCGGGCGTGGTGGCTCAAGCCTGTAATCCCAGCACTTTGGGAGGCCGAGACGGGCGGATCACGAGGTCAGGAGATCGAGACCATCCTGGCTAACACGGTGAAACCCCGTCTTTACTAAAAAAAATACAAAAAACTAGCCGGGCGAGGTGACCGGCGCCTGTAGTCCCAGCTACTCCGAAGGCTGAGGCAGGAGAATGGCATAAACCCGGGAGGCGGAGCTTGCAGTGAGCTGAGATCCGGCTACTGCCCTCCAGCCTGGGTGACAGAGCGAGACTCTGTCTCAAAAAAAAAAAAAAAAAGAACCATCGTATTCACAATGGCTTGCTATAGCAATGCTTGTGACTTTTACACATTGATTTTATATCCTGAGACTTTGCTGGAATTGCTTATCAGCTTTAGAAGCTTTTGGGCTGAGACGATGGAGTTTTCTAGATACAGGATCATGTCATCTACAAACAGAGACAATCTGAATTCCTCTCTTCCTATTTGAATACACTTTTTTTCTTTTTCTTGTCTCATTTCCCTGGCCAGAACTTCAATACTGTGTTGAAAAGGAGTGGTGAAGAGAGGACATCCTTGTCTTGTGCTAGTTTTCAAGGGGAATGTGTCTAGCTTTTGCATATTCAGTATGATATTGGCTGTGGGTTTGTCATAAACAGCTTATTATTTTGGGGGATGTTCCTTCAATACCTAGTTTATTGAGAAGTTTTAACATGAAGGGATGCTGAATTTTATCAAAGGTGTTTTCTGCATCTATTAAGATAATCATATGGTCTTTGTTTTCAGATCTGTTTATGTGATGAATTACATTTATTGATTTGCGTTTGTTGAACCAGCCTTGCATCTCGGGGATGAAGCCTACTTGATTGTGGTGGATAAGCTTTTTGATGTGCTGCTGGATTCAGTTTGCCAGTATTTTATTGAGGATTTTTGCACTGATGTTCATCAGGGATACTGGCCTGAAGTTTTTTGTTGGATCTCTGGCAGGTTTAGGTATCAAGATGTTGCTGGCCTCATAAAATGAGTTAAGGAGGAGTCCCTCCTTGTCAATTGTTGGGCTAAAAGAAAGAGTATCTGCTCCTCTTTGTATTTCTGGTGGAATTCAGCTATAAATTCATCTGGCCCTAAGCTTTTTTTGGTTGGTAGGCTATTTATTACTGCCTGAATTTTAGAACTTGTTAATGGTCTATTCAGGGATTCAGCTTCTTCCTGGTTCAGTCTTTGGAGGGTGTATGTGTCCAGGAATTTATCCATTTCTTTTAGGTTTCCTGGTCTATATGCACAGAGGTATTTATAGTATTCTCTGATGGTTGTTTGTATTTTTGTGGGGTCAGTGGTGATATCCCCTTTATCATTTGTTATTAGGTCTATTTGATTCTTCTCTCTTTTCTCCTCCATTAGTCTAGCTAGCAGTCTGTTTATTTTATTAATTTTTTCAAAAAACCAGCTCCTGGATTAATTAATTTTTTGAAGGGATTTTCATGTATCTGTCTCCTTTGTGAAGGTATTTTTATGCATGGATGATTCAAATTGGTATTTCTGCAAGAGAAGTAGCATTCGAATGTCCTTTTCTACCGTTTTGCTGTCCTCACTTCCCACCATTTTCTGTTAAAAAAATGCTCATATCATCGAATCAAATGAAAACTTATAAATATTTTAAAATAGAAAATTATATATACACATATGGAACTTTGCTTATAGTAAGCTACATTGTGTTATCAACAGCAAACTCCTCAGAGGCACCCATTCCTTCTCGTGAATAGTTAGGGAGACTTCATAATAGTGGAAGAGCTTGATTAGCAAGGCTAATAAATTATGCTGAAGATGGAGTAAGGTTTCCTACAGGGTATGGGATAGACTATTAATAGTTGTAAATATATAAAATTGTCATTTTATTTATTGATTGATTGAGACAAGGTCTTGCTCTGTTGCCCAGGCTGGAGTGCAGTAACAATCACAGCTCACTGCAGCCTCCAACTCGTGGGCTCAAGCGATCTTCCCATCTCAGCCTTCCAAGTAGCTGTGACTACTTGGAAGTAGCCACCATGCCTAGCTAATGTTTTAATTTTTTGTAGAGATGTGGTCTTGTCATTTTGCCCACTTGATCTCAAACTACTGGGCTCAAGCAATCCTCCTACCTTGGCCTCTGAAAGTGCTGGGATTACAGGCGTGAGCCACCATGCCCAGTCAAATTGTCATTTTAAATTCTACCAATGGCTAGCCACTTGTCTGTCTCTGACAGTGTTACTACCACATTTTATCAACTTTAAAAGGGATTGTGATAGTTTTTGCTGAAGAAATCACACATTCATTTTAATTTTTTTTTCAAATTATTTATAGTTTTTCTGCTCTGCTTCTTGGGAGTAGTGAGTTCCAAAAGTTGTCTCCTGGCTTTAAAAAAGTAACTCTTTGTGTACATCCATTATTTTTTCACATCAAATGGTTGGTTGCACCCCCACCAAAGAGCCCTGTTAGAATGTGCTCAGTGTGTCCCATATTAAGTTTCATGCCTCAAACTAAAGTCTCTCTCTCTTACATCACATTTCTACTTTCTTCCCTTTCACAGGAATATTTCTCATAAAACTGTCTAACTTCAATCTCTCTTTTCCTCTAATTAACTTATCAACCTCTATCCTCTTTCCTATATGGCTTGCTTTCAGCTTTATGTTGAAAAATTGTACCCTGTGTCCCTAAAACTAGGAGACATTTTTCACTTCTCATTTAGCTTGAATTCCCAGCAGTATTTGATTCTCTTAACCACTTGCTGCTTCTCAAAATGCTTTCTCCCTTGGCTTTTAGGTGTTTGTTCTCTTTATGTTTTCAGCTTACTTCTCTAGCCCCATTTTCTTCATAGGCTAATTAACTTTTGCCCAGCAAGTAAATATTAGAATTCCTTAAAGCTCAGGCCTAGAGTTTCTCTTCTTTTTGCTCTATATTTTCTCCCTAGGTAGTCTCATTCTGCTAGTCTCATTCTGCCTCTGCCGTCAGTTACCATGCATAGCCTGATGACCCCGGATGCACAGCTCCAGCTGTTATCTCAAAACTCGAGCTGTGCATATCCAGTTACTTATTTAACATCGCTTGGATGTCTCAAAGGCATCTCCAACTTAGCATTTCCAAAACTGAACTCATGATATCACTCCCAAACCAATCATCTGTCCATGGACCCTGTCCTCGTGAATGGTACCATTATCCATGTACCTAAGCAAAAACCTGGGCATTTTCCTTGATACCTCTTTCTCCTGAACCCAACATCTGTAATCCATCACCACCACATCCTGTTGATTTTGCTTTCCTAATTAATTTTCTAGGAACATTTTAATTAAGGTTTGTGAATAAGATTAGAATTATATCTTTAACCTATAGTACGTATTATATCCTATAATAGTTTGGAATATTATACTACATTGTATTTTAAAGAAGCTCACTTTTTTCTGAAGTCTGAGAAACCATCATCTGCAGTAACCTTCTAATTGGTCTTGATCTATTACTGGAACTATTACTATGCTCCACTTTTTTTTTTTTTTTGATTTGGAGTTGCGCCCTGTTGCCCAGGCTGAAGTGCAGTGACGTGATCTCGGCTCACTGCAACCTCTGCCTCCCGGGTTCAAGTGATTCTCCTGCCTCAGCCTCCCAAGTAGCTGGGATTACAGGTGCATGCCATCACGCCGGGCTAATTTTTTGTGCTTTTAGTAGAGATAGGGTTTCACCATCTTGGCCAGGATGGTCTCCATCTGACCTCGTGATCTGCCCACCTCGGCCTCCCAAAGTGCTGGGATTACAGGCATGAGCCACCACACCCAGCCTAATTTGTTTTTTACCTTGGAACCAAATCAGTGATCTGACTGGTACATCTTATCCTAGCTTAACCTCACAAATTAAGGCCAAAAATCTTAACAAGACATACGAGGCCCCCTTCATGATTTTCCCTCAGCCTCCCTCAGTAGACTGAGTTCACACCAGAGTCCCCTTGCTTGTATCCATTCAACTACAGTGGCCGTCACAAGCTGAACTTGAATACTTTCTCTTGCCGTCAGCTCTTTCACATACTATTGTCTCTGCTGAAACATGGGTCCTTTACCTCCAGTTCCTGTCTTCTACTGAGCTAAATCTCATTCATTCATTGGAATAAAATGTAGACATCATAGCTATCTACTCCACTTCCTTTGATATGTCTCCCCAGAATCACTCAGCTAGAAATGGATTCTTCTGTTATATGCTCTGATCAACTCTGTACTTTTACTTTGTGATGTATTATGAACTGTTCATGTATGAGTATTCCCAGGCTTTTGCCTCCCTCTGCTTCTTAAAAGAAACCATAGTGATCATATATTAGTCTCCCAGAAGACTTAATTCAGAATGTTTTTTAAAAATTAACAAATTTTCATCTAATAGTTGTCATCTTTCCTTTAAATTTGTCAGAGAATCTCTTCATGTGAGAGAGTAGTCATATAATTCATAATATCGACAGAGCAATATTATTCATACTAAAAAACCAATCAGTCAACCAGAATCTCTCTCTGTTATCTTCTACCGTGTGTGTGTGCGCGCGCACACACGCGTGTGTTGGTGAGCAGGGGGCATGTTAACAGAAAACCTTGGACATAAACCATTCTTCTCATTAATTGGGAGCAATTAAGTCTCTAGAACAAAAATGCTATAAAAAATACCAAAATACTTCTGAAGAATTTTCCAGAAGCATTTTAATAAAGGTCATGAAGATAATTATAATTATAAAATTTTAAATAAAGGAGGCATAAAAAGTAAAAGCTGCCAAATAGTGCCTTAGACTTTTCTTAAAAATCTTATTCCATATAGGGAGGAAGGAATGGATGGATGGATGGATGGATATGGAGCAAAGGGCAATAAGGTATATGGATTGAAGGAGTCCCTGGGAAATGCATAGGCAGCTGTATGAGTCTATGCATAGGAAGAGTACCCTGCAGGTTGCAGAGGCAAAAGTGATGTTAACCAGAGAAACTTTAAAAAAAAGTACAGAAGGTTCAAAGAATGCAATCTTGGATTTATCTTGGGGCTCATTTTTCTATTTCTGTTTCTAACACTACTTTGATTAGGGTAATCACTAAGTGCTATAATTAACAGGCCCACAGCTGTATAGTGACTCAAATACAACTGAAGATTAATTCTTGCACATGTAACAGTCAGAAGTTGATGAAGGCAAAATTTATCTGGAGAAAAGTCTCTGACACTGATTGGAAATAAGAATTTTTACTTCCTCCTACCTTTTTTCCCTGCCTCTGCTTCTCCTCCTCCTGCCCACAAACTCCCCAACTTTGGAAACTCAGTGGTGTTTCCAAACACCATATTTTTACTATTTTTTGGCTTTTACTAATATCTGTATTATTTTGGATACTCCATAAGAAGTCATCATTGAAAAAAAGTTCCACTTCACTGCTCAACATGGTCCCTAAGGGAGGAATGTGTGTTCTATTTTAAAAGGTCAAAAAAATTAGCCAGGTACAGTGGTGTGCACCTGTAATCCCAGCTATTCGGGAGGCTGAGGCACGAGGTGAGAATCGCTTGAACCTGGGAGGTGGAGGTTGCAGTGAGCCAAGATCGTGCCACTGGACTCCAGCCTGAGCAACAGACCCAGACTCTGCCTCAATAAAATAAAATAGATAAAATAAAATAAAATAGTATTACTGAAGTAATATAGATGAATTCATCCTTTATTATTTCTTGAATGTAATTTTGCACATTTAGCTCCTTACAAAAAAAATTGTTTGAAAATTATAGTGTTTAAATTAAACATTTTTCATAAACTCCATATTTACAAAGAACTTCTTTTACCGTAAAAATTTGTTACTTTATTTCCTTTATTCTTTGTTAACTCCAGAAATTTAGTATGGATCTCTAAAGTACTTAAAGTAATTTAGAAACTGAAATTCAGCATTTTCCCGAACATTTGGCATATATTGTTTCCATGTATTTCTGTTCAGCGATGTATTGTTCCTGAATTGATACTACTTGTGTTATTTATGTTTTTTTTGGTAAACACTGGATACGGCTTCAGAGTCATTTTAGACATGTTTGAAACGGAATTAATTCTGTTGTGACTTCTGTTCATGTAGTCTCATTTTTTCTTTTTAACAGAGATATGACGGAAGTTGTACATATTAAAGATAGGAAGGAGGCAATTCATGAATTAAAATATTCACCAGATGGAACTTACCTTGCTGTTGGATGCAATGACAGCTCAGTTGATATTTATGGAGTTGCTCAGCGTTATAAAAAAGTTGGCGAGTGTTTGGGATCCCTTAGTTTCATCACTCATCTGGACTGGTCTTCAGACAGTAGATATTTGCAGACAAATGATGGAAATGGGAAAAGACTTTTTTATAGAATGCCAGGTAACAATTTCTAGCAAATTACAGATTTGTAGTGCCTATACAATATTTTAGAGTTTTACTAGAAGCAGATTTTAAGTTACATTTGACATAGGAAATCAAATAAGATCTGAGCTGATATTTCAGGCATTGTAGACTTTTCTGTAAGTCTGCCTTATTATATTGAAATCCTTTTGGGTTTTTTCCAACTTTATTGAGGTATAATTGACATTAAAAATTGTATATATTGAAAATGTACAATGTAAAGTTTTGATATATACATTGTGAAACAATTTCCTCAATCAAGCTAAATGATGTATCGGTCACTTCACATAGTTACCATCTGTGTGTGTGTGTTGAGAACATTTAAGTTCCACTCTCTTAGCAAATTTCAGATACACCATACAGTAACAGCATTATTAACCATAGTCAACAAACTGTGTATTAGATCTTTTGAATTTATTCATCCTGTATAACTAAAACTTACTTCTCCTTATATCCACTCCCACCTGGCCCCCACTGACCTCTACCTCTCCCAGTCCTCAGCAACTACTACTCTAAATCCTTTGGTTCTTAATTAAAACTCCTTTGGCTGGCGGATCTAAAACAGATTCTCTTTTTATTGAATTCCATAGCATGATCATAGTGTATGGTAAAGTACCACTGTATCTTAGAGAGTCAAAATGCCATTTTTGTGGGTGGAACTAATTAAGTGAATATAATTACTGGAAATGTGTTACCAATAAATTATTTGTTTTTTGTGTTTATCTCAAATAAACTTTGCAGGCTGGGCATGGTGGCTCATGCCTGTAATCCCAGCACTTTGGGAGGCCACAGTGGACTGATAGCTTGAGCCCAGGAGTTTGAGACCAGCCTGGGTAACATGGCAAAACCCCACCTTTACTAAAAATACAAAAACTAGCTGGGTGTGGTGGTATGCACTTGTAGTCCCAGCTATTTTGGGAGGTCGGGACGGGAGGGTCATTTGAGCTTGGGAGGATGAGGCTGCAGTGAGCCGTTATGTTGCCATTGCACTCCAGCTAGGCAACAGATCAAGAGGCTGTCTCAAAAAAATAAACAAATAAACTTTGCAAATATTAATAACTAACAAACTAACTTTGAAAAACAGAATTTCAACCAAAAATTTTAAGAGAGGAATAGGCTATGTGCAGTGACTCATGCTTGTAATCCTAGCACTTTGGGAGGCTGAGGTGGGAGGATCTCTTGAGCCCAGGAGTTTGAGAACAGTCAGGGAACATGGTGAGACCACATCTCTACCAAAAAGAAAAAAAAAAAGAGAGCAGGGTGTGGTGGCATGCACTTGCAGTGGGAGGATCATTTCAGCTGGGAGTTCAAGGCTGCAGGGAGCCAAGATCATGCCAGTGAACTCCAGCCTGGATGAAAGAGCAAGATCACGGCTCTAACTAAACAAATAAGTAAATAAATTAGCAAGTGAGTGAGTGCGTGAATGAATGGGATAAAAGCAGAATCATCGAAATACTACCTCTTAGTAATTTTTTTTTTTTTGAGACAGAGTTTCGCTCTGTTGCCCAGGTTGGAGTGTAGTGGCATGTTCTCAGCTCACTACAGCATCTGCCTCCAGGGTTCAAGTGATTCTCCTGCCTCAGCCACCTGAGTAGCTGATATTACAGGTGCCCGCCACCATGCCCATCTAGTTTTGGTATTTTTAGTAGAGATGGGGTTTCACCATATTGGCCAGGCTGGTCTTGAACTCCTGACCTTCAGTGATCTGCCTGTCTCAGCCTCCCAAAGTGCTGAGATTACAGGTGTGAGCCACTGCACCCGGCCACCACATAGTACTTTATTTGTTGTGATGCTTAGGGAATTAGTCACTATCTTCCAAGAACCTATTACATAAAATAAGCTGCATAATTCAATGAATGCATCTCCCCAAAAGTTTTTCATTAACAGTCTACCTAATGTGAGTATATTATCCTACACTCATCCTTTCTTCTTGGTCTTTTCCAGTTCTCTCTTTTTTTCTCAAGTATGTATCTTAGGCTTCTTTTTTAATACTTGATATGCCACTTTCTCATAGCTTTTACCTTTTTTTTAATAACTTACCCTGTTATGACTAATCTGTATCATTTTTTAAATAGGATTCAGTTTTCTTCTCCACATAAGGGAACCTGCTAAGCTAAACATTCAAGGCAATGTGTGTCTCTGAATCAGTATAATTTTTGTAGTAGCTTTTTATAAATTTATTACATTTAGTTTTCTTTTCTTTTAACCCCAACTTACCTACCTATTTATATATTTTCCTCTAAGTGGGGTGAGACGATTCATTAAATTTTGGAATTTACTATGTTCTCAGTACAGTTTAGGCTTGAGAAAATCAAATGAAATAACTTCTTAAATTAAGACTCTGATTTATTTTTAGGGGGAAAAGAAGTGACAAGTACAGAAGAAATAAAAGGTGTTCATTGGGCTTCATGGACATGTGTTTCAGGCCTTGAAGTAAATGGAATTTGGCCCAAGTATTCAGATATCAACGATATAAATTCAGTAGATGGAAATTATATTGGCCAAGTTTTAGTTACAGCTGATGACTATGGAATTATAAAATTATTCCGATATCCATGTTTAAAAAAAGGTACCTTTTCTTTCAAAATATTGTTAAGTAACCTCTCTCTCTCAGAAGACTTTTATGTTCTTGCAGAAAATTAGTCTTGAGATAAATTAAAGGATTTCACATTTTTTAAATTTACACAGATTGGTAAAGGGTTTAATTTTGCTGATTCAAAAATTATTGTCATATGCTACATTTATTTTGGTCATGAAGTTTTATTAGAAAATTCTTTTTGAATTCATATGTTATAAATGCATATGTTCTTTATGAATGCATATATTCTTTATGAATTCATATGTTGTTATGAATATCTTTCTTTTCAAAGAAACATTTTTCTTTTCACTTCCTGAATTCCTTCATAGAGTCAGACTATACAATGATGGTTGTGTGTGTGTGTGTATATATATATATATATATTTTTTTTTTTTTGAGACAGGGTCTCGCTCTGTCTGTTACCCAGGCTGGAGTGCAGTGGTGATCTCTGCTCACTTCAGCCTCCACCTCCTGTGTTCCATCAACCCTGCTGCCTCAGCCTCCCAGGTAACTGGGATGACAGGCATGCGCCACCACGCCCAGCTAATTTTTGTATTTTAAGTAGAGACAGGGTTTCACCGTGTTGGCCAGGCTGTGTCTTAAGGTCCTCACCTCAGGTGATCTCCCTGCGTCAGCCTCCCAAGGTACTATGATTACAGGCGTGAGCAGGGTCTGATGTGGTTTAGCTTGGTGTCCCCAGCCAAATCTCATTTTGAATTGTAATCTCTGGGTGTTAAGGGAGGAACCTGGTGGGAAGTGATTGGATTATGGGGGCAGTTTCCCCTATGCTGCTGTTGTGATAGTGAATGAATTCTCACGAGATCTGATGGTTTTATAAACGGTAGTTTTTCCTGTGATCTCACGCACTTCTCCTTCATGCCACCCTGTGAAGAAGTTGCCTTGCTTCCGCTTTGCCTTCTCCCATGATTGTTGTAAGTTTCCTGAGGCCTCCCCAGCCATGCTGAACTGCGAGTCAATTAAATCTCTTTCCTTGATAAATTACTCAGTCTTGGGCAGTTCTTTATAGCAGTTTGAAAATCGACTAATACAGGGTCTTATCATTAGGTTATTTTCTACATGTTTTATATTATCACCTCTTTTTCTTGGATCTCTTCTAAAATGATACAAATCATTCTGTTCATCAACCTGGGATAATTAAATAAAATACTCTATTAGGTATCATTTATGTATTCTATGCCTATTTCATAAAGTATTTGAGTCAGCTCATAACAAGTCCATAAGTACCCAAGTAACTATACAAATAGAGAATCAGTATCAGGGGAAATATCAATAGAAGTACCATATTCAAACTAGATAAAGAAAATGACAGTAGTCAAACACCAAATTTAATTCTGAGCTTCGTGGAAACCAAAAATAAAGCAGGGCACAAATAGTTTTCATTCTACATTTTTTAAAAAAAGCATACTTACTTCTCTAGCAAATCAAAGTTTCTTTGGAAAATTTTTGAGGAACTTTCCTGAGGTATGGGACTTTATATTAGATGTAGTGAATGTGTATTCCTAGAGCATCAACACCTATAGCAGATGCAGTAGTGATTTTTCACCTGGCTTGTTGATACAAGCCATTGGGCAAACATTAAAAATGTAGCTTAGTAAAGGTGATTTTTGGAAACAGCTAAAGTAGTTCAATTCAAATATATAATCTACTGATGTCAAACTGAAGGGCTTAATTTTTCCAGAAGCCCAGGCTGGTGTTTCCGTTGTGCCTCTAAGGTAAAGTGATGAGTTTAAGATATTGCCAGTTTGCCATGTTGTTGATTCCTGCCTGTGAGATGTCAGCTTCCTAGGTGCATGTGAAGATATTTCACTAAGTATGTTAATAAAGGTGTGTTAGTCTGTTTTCACACTGCTATAAAGAACTTCCTGAGACTGGGTAATTTATTTTTTAAAAAATGAGGTTTAATTGACTCACAGTTCCTCATGGCTTGGGAGGCCTCAGGAAACGTACAGTCATGGCAGAAGGTGAAGGGGAAGCAAGGAACGTCTTACATGGCAGTAGGAGAGAGAGTAGGAACAATGAGGGAACTGCTGAACACTTTTAAACCATCAGATCTCATGAGAACTCACTCACTGTCACGAGAACAGCATGGGGGAGCTGCCGCCATGATTCGGTCACCTCCCACCAGGTTCCTCCTTCAACACATGGGGATTACAATTCGAGATGAGATTTGGGTGGGACACAGAGCTAAACCATATCAAAAGGCTGGTTAAATCTCTAACAACAAAGTACCCTATTTCTGAGTCCCACCACATAGCCAGGACATGAGAGTCACCAGGCACAACAAATTTTAAGATGGTACTTGCTTGGTTATAAAGTGTGAGATTCGGGAAGAGTCATGATGATCTTACTCTTAGATGTTGCTCCTACTTGTTTCACATACTGCCCTCTGTGCAAAAACAAAAATGCTTTATTTAATCTTCTGAGTTTTCTTAGTCAGGTGAATAGGATTTATTGATTGTTTTTATCATTTGCAAGAGAGAAGTTGGTATTATTGCACAGTAATTTTATTTCATTTATAAAATGTGTAGTAGTTCTTTGAACTGCTGTGTGAATATTTTACCAAAGCGTAAGAAAATTAGTCTTGTTTTAAGAGATTATTCACTCCTTCAAGGATATCAGTATAAATTGCTCCTCTTTTTTGTTTCCCTTTTGTTAGATTTTTTGTTGGTAATTTACTTTCTAGTAAGGATGATTTTTATTTCTAGGCACTTGTGAATCAGCTTGAGATTGTAGCTAGGTAAGTGGGAAAGACCGAATACGACTACTGCATTTTTATAATATTAATATAAGTATTTTAAGATTTTATGTTTTGCAGACCACTTGGGCCAAAAAAGATTATGTATGTATTGAATTCACATAATTACATACCTTGAAGTTAGCAGTATTACTAAAAATATTCTCTTTCTTTTAGAGTAATTATTAAGTTGCATTGCTAGTCCAAGTTAAGGTTAGAAAAATGTAGCTGATGTATTAATGTATTTTATATATTTTATATATCCACCCAGGTAATATTCATTAGGTGACTTCTTAGAAGTGCAGCATTTACAAAATGTGGATTTTAAATAATAGAATTAGTTTATGTTATAGAATCATTGTAATTGAAACAAAAAAATATATGAAGTTAGTGCAAAGAGAGAATGATCATATGAACCACATATACCCTACATTTACTGCAGTCTAATTTCAGCCCAAAGCATTCCACCCCCTTCATATTTTTTTCGTCATTATCACCCTTTTTTTCTCTAGTTTCACCTGCTCCTGACCATAATCTCTGAAAGAATCCAGGACTCTTTCTAGGCAGCAGCATAGGGGCTGTGGTGGATGGTGAGCAGATCAGGGTCAGGGAGAATGGAAAGGTGAGGGCAGGGCGAGGGCATCACCTCCATCACTGTTAATAATGGCCAAGACCCTCTCTGTACTTCTTGTTGGCAAATGAAAATTTATATTTGGAGAAAATATCATTTAGATTCCAGGAAATTCATAGAAAAAACCAAATATCTAACAACAACAACAACAACAACAAAATTTATAACAGGGACTTATTCAGTGCTGTTTTCCATTTGTTGCATATAGCTTTAAAGCCTTTTTTTCACTGCTGCAAAATATTGTGTTGTAAGTTTATGCTGCAATTTATGCATTTATTCGCCTGTCATTGGACATTTGGGTCATTTCCCATCTTTTGATATTAAATGCAGGTTTCTTAAAGTAGTGAAATTTCTGGGTCATGGAGAATGTGAATGTTATAAGAAAATACCAAATTATTTTCCAAAGTGGTTATACAATTTTACAAAGCCTCTTGATTCAGCACTTGATATTGCTATGCTTTCTAACTTTTGCAAATCCAGTTCATGTAAATGATGTCACATTGAGGTCTTAATTTCCATTTGTCTGACTACAAATGAGGTTAACCATCTTTTAAAATATGTTTTGGTCTTCTGTGTTTTCTTCTCTGTGAAACATGGGTTCATATCTCTTTCCTGTGTTTCTATTGGGTTATTTCTTTTATTGATCTGTAAGAATTACTTTATATACTCTTATAATACAAATGCTTTGTAATTTTTATAGTTTGCAAATATCTTTTCCCAGTTTGTGACTTGCCTTTTTGTTTTCTTAATGATGTGTTTTCTTGGCCAGTTCTTAATTTCAGTGTAGTTAAGTCTATTTATCTTTCTTTTCTTATAGGTAGTGTAGTTTTGTATATTAAGAAATTGTTGCTTTTACTAGGGTCAAAAAGATATTTTCATATATTTATATATTCCCATATCTAGAAGTTTAATGTCATTAAAACATAGTTAAATGGAAAAAGTCTTTTGTCATATTGCTACAATATACTGAAAATATTTAGTTCATATTACCCTTGTGTGAAAATACACATTAAAACACATTAGGAAAGAAATGGAGTCATTGAAACACAAATATTTTACTATATTTCTTTATCCTTACCAAGAATTTTCATCTTCTAAATTAGGAAGCTTCTATGATCCTTATAGCTTGTCTTGATAAGTTTTTTCTCTGAGATATTCATCCTAATTGATGATATACTGTTTAGGCCTTAACTATTCTTATTATTGAATCATTTTTTATCATAGTTTTCATAATCAAAAGGCACCTTGTGAGCATATAATCCAATTTACATTTTAAAATGAGGAAATGGAGTCCAAAAGAGGTTTTGTGGAATGCTCACACTTCTATGCTATTAAATGGTCAAACTGATGCTCAAGCACTAGTCTTTTGATTTCAATTCTGATATTCTTTAAGCTACATCAAACTTTTGCCCTCTTCTTTGCATTATAGGGGTTGGAATCATGTTCATGCCCTCAGTTTCCTTCACTACTCTTTCCTCCATTACAGTCTAGCATTCCAACCCAAATGTCCAAGCAGAGCAAAAGGAAATGTAATCTTTCCTTTTCTGTTCTTTTTCTCTTTCTTCAAATATCTAATGAGTGTTTGCTATATACCAGGCACCAGGGATATATATTAAACAAGACACCACCACTCTCTTCAGAGAGCTTATAGTTTTAATGGAGGAGTGAACAAGTAAATAGTCTATTACATTTCAGTGTTATATAAGTATAATCACAAGGAGTAATCACAGAGAATTCTGGAAGCATGTAACTTGGTCTTGGTGAGTCAAGGTCACTTCATGAAAGATATGATATCTAGGTTCACTTTTAAGATACTCATTTATCAGAACAAATTATTAAAAATTAAACTGGTTATTAAAAATTATTAATACAGTCCCATTGACTAAAAATAACTGGTTTCCCTTAGACTTATTTTACAACTTTCTTGTTTAGTTGCCTTGGTTTATCCAAGAGGGTCTTTGAAAAGTCTCAAAGAAAAGTTGGGAAGAGACTTACAGGATTATTTGTACCTCTCTCTATCACTCAGTGTAGTCAGAGTAGATGCTTTAACTCTTTAATTTGCCCTGACATAACAAATTAGTAGATCTTAGAACTTGGAATTTTATTTGTTTGAATTTCTTGCTTTAACTTTTAAGACTCTCTGATGTCTAAGAGTGCTTGAGGGTTGCATCAAAGGTAGTAGTAGTAGTCAAAGCTCTCTCGATAGGCAAGTAATGCATTCCTATATAAGAACCCTTACCTTATAGGATTTGCTGGGTTGAAATATGGGAAGTTAAATTAGTGACTTATATTAAACTACATAAAAAATTTATTTCTAAAATAACAGTATTACTATTAAGCAGCAGTAAATTATAACTTTAGATGAGTTTTGATTCCATTTTATGTGTTAATTTTGATAGTTATCTTAATGACCAAGATGAAAGTTTTTCTCCAGAATTTTGTTGATGGGGCTTTGACATCCTGATATACAAGTCTTCTAATAACTTAATATAAAATGTTCAAAACAATATCAAAATGAAGCTAACCATCATTGTATTCTGTGTACTTTAACAAGAATATGTATATAATGCCACATACCAGGAGGAGGAGATGGAGAATATATTCTAAAAATATATTCCTGTAGGATGTAGTGGCTCATGCCTGTAATCTCGACACTTTGGGAAGCTAAGGCAGGAGGACTGCTTGAGCCCAGGAACTGGAGACCAGCCTGGGCAACATAGCAAAACTCTGTCTCTGTCATAAATACATACATACATACATACATACATACATACATACATACATACATAAATACATAAATAAAATATATCCCCATTGCCACAGAGATTTTTAAGAAAATGAACCACAAAGTTAAATGATTCCTTTATTATTGGAGAAATTGGGTGTATACCACCTTAGCCAAATGATACAGCTTAACATCTCTAATGACAGAACTGACCGTATCCCCTGAAATGACATATCCAAAAGGATGTAACATTGCCCATACCCAAAACACATCACCTGAATCTAATCATGAGGAGGTGTTAGACAAAACCCAAATTGAAAGATGTTTTTTAAAATATCTGGATTTTTAAAATGATTTTAAAGGACATTGTTGGAACAACTGGGCATATTTGACTTCGATTAATATGGTGTATTACATTGATTGGCTTTTTAATGTTGAACCAAACTTGCATTCCTGGCATAAATCTCATCTGATTATGTTGTTTAATCCTTTTTATATGTTGCTGAATTCAGTTTGCCTTGCTGAATTCAGTTTGCTATTATTTTGTTGATGACTTAAGTCCTAAAAGGATCCTCCGGCTGCTTGGGTTGAGAATAATGGGGGTAAGGTTGAGTTGATTAGTTCTTTGAATTTCACTTAAGCCCAAAGGCCTCAGGCCAAAACATTCAAATATTTCAGTATGAAAACAGTTGATTCCCAGGTTTTTCTCAAAGTGGTAAGATAATGCCTCACAGCCTTTGTGGTTCCTTGTGAATCAGCAGAGGAGATATTTGCATTCCTTGATACAGATTCATTCATTTGTTCAATTTTTGAGTCAGCTTATTTCCCATTTGTTCATAATTCAGTTAAGAGAAGGATGATACAGTGGTTCATGTATAAAAATTGTTTGAAATGGTATTTTGTTTAGCATTCATTTATCAATTTAAAGATATATTTTTATTATAGGAGCCAAGTTTAGAAAATATATTGGCCATTCAGCTCACGTAACTAATGTCAGATGGTCACATGATTATCAGTGGGTTATTTCTATTGGTGGAGCAGATCACTCTGTCTTTCAGTGGAAATTTATTCCTGAAAGAAAACTGAAAGATGCTCTTCACATAGCACCCCAAGGTGAGTAGTATACATTACCTAAGCAATTTCCCTGTCAAATAATTCTTCAGTAACCCCCAAATAACAATTTTATGTTAAAGTATAATCTAGCCTCATAAGCTAACAGTATAGTTGGTTATTAGTAGAAATTTCAAGTTAAAATATTAGTTCTATATGTTTAAAGTTAGATGTCATAGAGTGTGGAATACAAAGTAATTTTGATTGCATTTTAATCTATCAAATAATGAGTGAAGAAACAGTTATATTAATAGCAAAACAAACATTGAATATGTCCTCTGGGAGATGGGTATCTAGATTTTGTAAATGCTTTTATTGACCAGAATTATCTAATGTCAATTCATCTGTTGCATATAGTATTTTTAGCTATTTTTCATGTTAATTATAGGTTATATTCACTTATATTTGCACAGACATTTAAATTTGATGTAGCGGTCATTGGGGAGCCAGTGAAGGGATTTAAAGGAGCTATTGAGTTTGCAGTGAGTGGAGAGGAAGATAATCTGTAGTACAGTTTACTGACATCTGTGTCACTTGAATAGGTAATTTCATTTGATTGTTTTATGGCTTGTCTCCATGTCAACTGACGTAGCTCTTAATCATTAATTTTCCAGTGCTGTTTTGAAAATGAATCTTCTTTAAACAAGTAACATTTCATTTTAAAATATTACAGAAAGTCTGGCTGACTCTCATAGTGATGAATCAGATTCAGATCTGTCTGATGTTCCAGAGCTGGATTCTGAAATTGAACAAGAGACACAGCTCACCTACCATCGACAGGTAATTTTCCATATCACACAGTTTTTCTCTGAAAAGTCCAATTTCTTCTTTATCTTGCTCCCAGTTAATCATCTGTTGTTATCTTTTGTGTCTTTAATTTCCCAAGCAATGTATGATTATATTAGTTTTCCCACAGTCAGTGTTAAGAGTACACTTGTGTAAAATTTTTTTACATTAAATGGTTGGTATATTAAGTATGCTTGCCTTCTATTTGCCTATAGGATTTTGTCATAGTATACTCACATTTATTCCCTTAACAGTATTCTTTTGTGAAGTATAAAAATTTCCTGGAACACTAAATATCTGTTTGTCAGTGTGGTATGTAGAAAATGTGAATTTGCTTATTCTTTCCAAGGGAGTAAATTTCATGAATTACCTTTTCATTTCAGACTATTATTAAAGGTTGTTTTCAGACAATGTCTGAAAGTTATATTGAGAGTATATGAAAACCTTTATTAATATATATTCTAAGAATATTTCTACTTATGTACATTTTTTAAAGGTTTACAAAGAAGATCTACCTCAGCTTAAAGAACAATGCAAAGAGAAACAAAAAAGTGCTACTTCTAAAAGAAGAGAGCGGGCTCCGGGAAATAGTATTCGATTACACTTTGTTCACGGGTATAAAACAACTATCTTTCATTTCTATGTTTGAATTTTGGTTCACACTTACTAGCTTAACATCTCTAATGATAGAACTGACTCTATCCCCTGAAATGACATATCTGAAAGTATACAACATTGCCCATGGGGAAAACACATCACCTGAATCTAATCATAAGGAGACATTAGACAAAACCAAATTGAAAGATATTTTTAAAAATATCTGGATTTTTAAAATGATTATAAAATACGCTGTTGGGACAACTGGGCATGTCTGTGCTTTGTAACTTTAAACAAGTCACTTAACCTCTCTGCTTCTTTTCTTGTGTCTGTGAAATGGAGATAATAGTACTGTTAGTCCATTTCACATTGCTATAAAGGAATACCTGAAGCTGGATAATTTATAAAGAAAAGAGGTTTTTTGGCTCAGTGTTCTGCAGGCTGTACAAGCAGGGTAGCAGCCTCTGCTCAGTTTCTGGTGAAGCCTCAAGAAGCTTTTACTCATGGTAGAAGGCAAAGGGGGAGCAGGTGTGTTAGGTAGTGAGAGAGAGAGCAAGAAAAAAGGGATCGAAAGGGAAGGGGGTTGCTGGACTGTTTAAGCAATCAGATCTTGTTTGAACAA
This sequence comes from Piliocolobus tephrosceles, assembly GCF_002776525.5. NCBI lineage: Eukaryota > Metazoa > Chordata > Mammalia > Primates > Cercopithecidae > Piliocolobus > Piliocolobus tephrosceles. The sequence goes on from NC_045439.1 coordinate 17,782,714, forward strand.
ATCAGGAGATGATAACTCACTCACCACCAAGGGGATGGCATAAAGCCATTCATGAGGGATCTGCCTCCATGACCCAAACACTTCCCACCAGGACACTTCCCAGTATCCCACACTGGGGATCGCATTTCAACATGAGATTTGGACAGGACAAATATTTGAATCGTATCAAGTACCTGCCTTACAAGGTTCTGATGAGGAGTGAATAAGGCAATGCTAGTGGTGATTTACAACATTGTGTGGCACATAATAAGCACTATGTAAGTGTTTATTAAATAAAAAAATAAATCTTATGAAAGTTTCATATTTATGGAAATAGACCTCTTTAAACAATTAAGTAAACTGTAAGAGATAATCATCTCCCCTTAATATGTCTAATTTGGAATGATATTGTAACTTCTTCTTGCATGAGCATTTTTGCCTAAATATTTTAATTTCACCAAAATACAGTTTCTGAATTCTCTTAGAACATCCGTCAAGACAGGTCTCACATTTCAGCTTGGCAGAAATAGATTTTCCAATCTGACTCTTTTCTACCTTTCAGCCAGCATTCATTTTCTTACCTGACTGATAATACTTATCAAGAATTTTAAAAAGGATTTATTAAGTAAAAGTATTTTTTCTCCAGTGTTAAAATGGTCAGTAGTTTTTATGCAGTTGTATTTTATGAATTGGGTTTCTTTGAAGTGCAAAGCAAGGTTGCTATAAATGGACTTATTTTGATCATTTAAGATTTGGCTACTTTGTCTTGGATGAATATAATATTTTTAAATTGTTGTTTAAACTTATTTTTGGAATATATGTTATATTAAGGTGTATAAAAGGGTACAGTTTGAAAATCTTTCTCCCACCTCTGCCCTCCCAGCCATCATTTCCCCTCTCTGCAGATAGTCACTATTACTTAGTTTCAGAAATACTTATACAACAATTACAAATATATATTCTTTTCTATACCTTTTGCTTATAAAAAGCAATTGTTTTATTTTATAGTATACAATTTTAATATTATATTTACGTAAATAGTAGTATACTATACATACTATTCTCTACCTTGTTTTTTTCACTCAGTATTATACCTTAGATTTAGCTATTTGCAGTCCGAGCAGTTCATAAAAGTTTATTGGATCAGAGGTGGTGGTATTTTTTAATTGTTCAGGCTGGGCATGGTGGCTTACACCTGTAATCCCAGCACTTTGGGAGGCCAAGGTGGGTGGAGCTGAGGAGTTCAAGACCAGCCTGGACAACATGGCAAAACCCCATCTCTACAAAAAATACAAAAATTAGCCAGGCACAGTGGCACGCAGCAGTAGTCCCAGCTACTTGGAGGGCTGAGGTGGGAGGATCCTTTGAGCCTAGGTGGTCAAGGTTGCAGGGAACTGTGATCACACCACTGCACTTCAGCCTGAGTGACAGAGCAAGACCCCATCTCTTTAAAAAAAAATTGTTTAGTGTCCTGTAAAACTGGAAATTGAATGATTCACTCAAAGGGTACCTACTTCTCCCCTGTATGTTCTGTATTGATCAGATAAAAGACCAAAATTAATTACATATGATTTGTTTTCTATATTAGTTACAGAGGTTATGACTGTCGAAGTAATCTGTTTTATACTCAAATTGGTGAAATTGTGTACCATGTGGCAGCAGTGGGTGTCATTTATAATCGACAGCAGAACACACAGCGTTTTTATCTGGGTCATGATGATGATATTCTCTGCCTAACTATTCATCCTTTGAAAGACTACGTGGCAACAGGCCAGGTAGGTTTGAAAGACTGACAGTGAGCCAGATAAGCTACACCTCTGTTTGAGTTTAAATAAATTAATCATATATCTCTTTTGTGTTCTAGGAAATGAAGAGTAAAGAATTCTTTAGAATGGGTTTTATTTTCAGATTATAAATAAAATTTACCCCAAACTTTTTTCCTACTGTTTTACTTAAAGTTCTTATTGTTTTAATTTGAATTATTTTAATTTAAATTTGGAACTCATAGCTCTGGCTTCTTTTTTCTGTCATGATATTAATTTTTTAAATTAGTGAGTAAAATTAAAGAAAACGTAAAGACTAGAAATCTGGTTTCTTTAGGTTGAGTTACCTAAAACAGTAAATAATTTAACAAATGTCCTGTGACAAACCAAAGGACTATGTCTCCTTATTTTACAACCAGGATAATAATCTATTCAGGTTTACCAAAGTAGAAAGCACAAATATTGAAATAAAAAACCCTGAGAAAATCTTAACTGATAACCTCTCAATATGGATATTCTTAGAGAAGGAAGGGAAGAAATGAAGTTTATAGATTCTTACTATATGTAAGTATTTTACTAGTTTATTGATGTATATTTATTTTATTCTCACCTCAACCTTGTGAGAGTAAAATTATTTCCTTCAGTCTACAAATGACGAGGTTCAGGTTTGGAGAAATTAAATAATTTGCTTAAGATCAATCAGCTAATAGGTAGTAAAGCCTAAAGCCTTCAGTCTGTCTGGCTTTAAACACTGTGTAAAGATACCTTTTAGCTAGGATATGTGGAAAAGGGGTTCAACTTGCATCCTCCTATATAGCTTTCCTGAAAGGAGAGAAAACTCCTCCCTTTTTTCTTTCTCCCATTCTTCTTCCTTTCTTTGTGCCTCTCTTTACTTGCTCTTTCTCTCCTTCCTTTCCCTTTCCTTATTCCTTTCTTTCATTCACTCAGAAACATTCATCAAGCACATTCTGTGTAGCAAGAAATGTGCTAGGAATATAAAGATAAATAAGACAACTTCTTGCCGTGGTGGAAACTCATATTCTGAGTTGTTATACAGTGTCCTAAATATAGATCAGAGAAGCTTCTCTGATCTATATTTATGACAATACTTTAGCACTATTGATGTTTTGGGGCAGGTAATTATTTGTTGTGGGAGGCTGACCTATGCATTGTACAATATTTAGCAGCATCCCTGGTCTCAACCCATTAGTGTCAGTAACACCCACTTCTCTGAGTTGTGGCAACACAAAATATCTCCTGACAGTGCCCAGATGTCCCTTGGAAGGCAAAATCACCCTGTTTTTAAATGTAGAAATATGTACAAAGTCTTGTAGCAATGTAATGAAGAGCTAATGATTAATTGTGTCCAGTAGAATTGAAGAAACCCTCGTAGAGATGATGACATTTGAGCTGAGTTGTTTACTTGGCAGAGGGGAAGTTGGGAAAAAGCATTCTAAGTGTATTATAGCATGTGTAAAAGGTAAAAGTAGGGCAAAAAAAAAAAAAAAAAAAAAAAAGCCCAGATTATCTAAAGAACTATACATAACCCACAGTGTTCAAATCTTAGAATGCATTATGGACATTAGTGGAGGAACTAATCAGGAGGGTAGGTAGAGGTTAAAACTACCTGGTTATCCCATATATTAACACAAACGGGGTCTTGGATGCACAGTTGTATTTAATGTTTTATGATCTAGCCTTTCCAGTACGGGCACTTTCTGAGAAACCTTTGTCCTCATTTGGGGCATTTTCTTGTCGGGTTTTTGTGTTTGTTTTTGTGGGTATTTGCTTCATTCCACTTCTGAGTTTTCAGGTAGACAGATGTGATTAAAAACTCTGTTCTAAGGTGTTTATTGTAGTGGAGTAATGGATTTTCAGTAATAAGTCATACTTTTCCACCAAAGGGGAGGGTTTGGGAATCGAGACTAGATAAAGTTAAGTCGTTGGAAGAATTCCTTGATTGGAAATTTTACCTTTGTGTTTTGATGCTCTGTTTCCTGGAAATAACTCAGGGATGCTGCTAGTTTGTCCATCTACTGCTTTGATTCCTTGGATCCCACCCATTCTTTCACTTTAAGAAAAAAAACAAATAATTGTTGCAGAGGTCTCTGTATTTTGCGGCTTCCCTTTTGTAAGAAGCACTTTTCCCAAATAAAACAATTTTAAAAAAAGCAATTTAGATGAAAAATCTAGAGAGTTTTGCCTTTTGGAGAATTAAATACAAAGAATAACCCCTTGTAAGGAACTGTAATCTTAAGTGGAAATGAAAGAATGTGAAAGAAACTTACCTGGAAAGTCGAGTAACATGACTAATTGTACTATAATTTAGAAATTTTGTTTAATTCAGCAAATACTTGTTGAGTGCTTCCTATTCAAAAGCATTAAATGTTGTGGGGGAAACACAGAGATAACTCGGACTGGCTGCCACTATCGGGAGCTCAGAATGTAGTACAAGAATTGGACAAGTTACTCTGTGTGTATATATGTATGTGTGGATATGTGTGTGTGTATATATATAATTCACTAAAAATACACTGATTTAGATGTCCTGTGGGCAACTCAGGTTCAGTGTGTCTAAAACGGAGGTAAATAGGATTAGTCTTCCCTTCCAAACCTGTTCATCCTTTTACGTTTCCTTCTTGGAACATAGTACTGTATTAACTTGGTTGCCTAAGCCTGGAAGTTAATCTTGTTCTTCACCCCTAAAGCTAGTCAGTCCTCAAGTTGCACCCGTTCTTTCATCTGAATATATATTTATTCTTTATCTTCAATATTCTTTTTATCTTTAATTTTTCCATACCTCTACTGACAATCAGTGCTTCACAATTTCTGAAACATTACTATAGCCATTGGTCTCCTGCTTAAGTTTTTTCCTCTATCCATTTTCCCCATTCACTAGTAATCTTTCTAAGAGTCTTAAAATTCTTCCATGTTTATTAGTATTGATAGCTTGTAGGCTGTCTAAACAGCTGTCTAAATAGCCACAAGCTCTAAATGGTAAGGGATGAAAAGGGGAGGTTGGAGAGTGAGACTCGGTTAAATGCAATTCAAGGCATAACGTCAATGCAGAGTTGGAAGTTGACTCTCAATGCAATTAAAGGCTTTTAACCAAGTCTGACTCTCCAACTCCCCTTTTTATCTCTTACCATTTGCCTCTTTGTAAACTATTTTCTTGCCTTAGAATTTGTCCAACACATATAATGCTATTTCACATCTTTTACTTAGTTCCTTCATCTTAGAAAACTCTTTCTCTTCACTTCTATTCAACCTTCCAACTTTAATTTCTGCTGCTTTTAAGACTTAGGCTAAGCCTATCTGAGAGCTCTCCCAACCTCTCCATTCTCCCCTTCATCCCTGAGTGAGATGAGCTAAGTGTACTTTAATAATACTCAATATTATACTAAATACTGTCTATACCTCATGGAATATGATATTTAAATCCAAGCTTTTCCACTTACTAGCTACGGGCAAATTACCTAACCCCTCTTTGCCTTCGTTTCTTCATCCTTTAAAATAAGGATATTATCTGTTCCTATCTCGTAGAGTTGTTGTGATTGGTACATGAGTCAGTCTTTGTAAGGTGCTTATGGAACAGTTTCTGGCACATAAATCACTTCTCAGTGAATGTTAGTCATCATCATAATTTCCAGGTGAGATGTCCACTAGACAATTGAAAATGTAAGTCTTGAATTCAGAGGAAAAGTAACTGTTCGAGAGAAGGACTTGGGGAGGTATTTATTGTTTAACCACTGAAACTGTAGAAATGAGATACCTCAGGGCAAAAATGAAGTATGAAAAGACTGGAGAATTAAAGACCACCTTGGGAGAGGTTTGTATTTAAGTAACAGGTGAGGAAATTGAGAAGAAAACTCACTAGTAGGAGTCAAGGAAGCTGGGCGCTGTGGCTCATGCCTGTAATCCTAGCAATTTCGAAATCGAGGCAGCAGATCTCTTGAGCCCAGGAGTTCAAGGCCAGCCTGGGCACATAGTGAAACCCCATCTTTACAAAAATTACAAAAATTAGCCGGGCATGGTGGCACATGCCTGTAGTCCCTGCTACTTGGGAGGTTGAGACAGGAGGATCACTTGAGCCTGGGAGGCAGAGGTTGCAATGAGCCAACATCATGCCATTTGACTCCAGCAGGGCAACAGGAGTGAAACGCTGTCTCAAAAAAAATAAATAAATAAAATACAAGGGTGGGGGTGGGGATCAAGGAAACCAGAGAACCAGAAGAGAGTAGTACAGTAAAACCATCAAAAGCATCAAATTCTGTAGAAGTTTTTATATAAAAAGAAAACTTAAAAGTTACTTTTACTACTATGTCCCCATAAAAAAATCTTAAAAGTTTTCTAAAAAGTTACTGGTAATGTTTGGCTGAATAACTTAGTGAAATATTGGCTGATTGCAGTGTTATTTGTTGTATCTTTTTATAAAATCAATCTCGGCCAGGTGCCAGTAGCTCATACCTGTAGTCCCAGCACTTTGGGAGGCCGAGGTGGGCAGATCACCTGAGGTCGGGAGTTCGAGACCAGCCTGACCAACATGGAGAAACCAATTAGCCGGGTGTGGTGGTGCATGCCTGTAATCCCAGCTACTCGGGAGGCTGAGGTAAGAGAATCGCCTGAACACAGGAGGCGGAGGTTGCGGTGAGCCGAGATCGCGCCATTGCACTCCAGCCTGGGCGACAAGAGTGAAACTCTGTCTCAAAAAAATAAAAATAAATAAATGAATAAAATCAATCTCTAAATTAACTATAATTGATAGTTCTATTAATTATTTCAGGAGTTGTCTCTGTATACAAAGATATCCCTTTATACTTGTGGTTAAAGAAAGTGACTACTTGAGTCTAGAGGAATAATTAAGAATTGATAGTTTACCTGTGCATTAGTGAACATCATAAACCAAGTTAAAAAATAAATGACAGAGTGCTGCAGTAAAATTACCTTTTCAGGTCTGCTGACATGCTTGGTACTTTAACCCCCTCTGAATATTTGTTTACCCCATTATTTTAGTCTAGAATTCTTTATATTCAAGTTCTGTACTTTCTGAAGGCCCACCTCCAGTACCTTCTCTTCCATGGACTCTTTCTCCACAGCCTTTTCATGTTCATTAAGCATCTATTAAAGGATGTTTGTCTTTGATTGATAATGTCCTATTTTCCCAGGAGTTTGCAAAAAAAGTTACCTGAATGTCTTATTGCTCATTGTATCTTGCATAGAAACAATAGATGTTCAGTAAGCATTTATTATCTTTATTGATGAAATAGATGATAAAAGTCTCATAGTTCTAGTTACATCATTCCTAGAAACACTGAACTTAGCCTCATTAGCTTTTGAACAAGTATAAGAAAAAAATATCAGTCACATGTATAGTCTGCTTTAAATTTTTATTTAATAAATTTCTGTGGTAAATAAGTCAAGCTGTAAAAATCTCCCGTTTTATTTCCTTTTAATAGATATGGAAATGAATTGTATATAATAACGTCTATAATTCTTTCTATTTTAGGTTGGTAGAGATCCCTCAATTCATATATGGGATACAGAGACCATTAAACCTTTGTCCATATTAAAGGGCCACCACCAATGTGGTATTAGTGCTGTTGATTTCTCAGGTAAGGCTGTTTGCTATCTCAGTAAGAATGAACAAAATGCAGAGGCAACACATAGCATTTTAATCTAACTCAGTGTTACCTAAGCTTGTCCTTTAGCTGTGACATTCACAGTTTTTATCAAATGTGTATACTGTTGTCCTTATCAAACACTATGAAAGTGTGGATTTGCTAGCTAGTTTATAATTATAACTTAATAAGTATAGTTTTAATACCTATTAAAATTTGCGTGTTTCTAGTAACATAAAAATGTTTATCTACATAACAACTTAAATTCATTTCAGTTGCCACAAGTAGTTTGTATCTCCTACATTGGGCAAGCACTGATCTCACTGTTTTATCGTTAGAGTAAACTTTGAAAATGTTTAGGGTAAAAGGCTAGCAAAGAAAGAGTTGAGAACTGAAATACTTATTTTAGACATATTTATACAGTGACAATTTTAAGCTGTCTTGTAAAAATAATTTCAAATCATATTAGCGCTTTTCTGTTTATTTAAAAGTTTGACAACTGCAGATAGGTCTACAGTGAAAGTTAGGGTGTGAATTGGGAAGAGGGAGGAAATACTATTAATAGAGAATTCTATATTAAGAAACAGTGAATTAATGCTTCTGCTGCTCTGACTGAAGTGATAAATTATCCATAGTAGAGTTCAGAGGGAAATATATATACATATTCAAACATTTGCTAACAGAAACTAGAAAATGAATTGCGAACTACGTGAGTCACCAAGAAAAATACCACTAGAGCAATGAGGAACTAATTGAGCCTTGCAAAGTGTGGTAAAGTGGAAAATACTTTCTTGTGGTCTGAGCCTTTACAGCCTATAAACATGCACACTGTAGGATATTCACTGATCATTTGTCTCAGTGATTTGTCTATTATGTTCATTATGTATTGCTTGATACGATTGACCTTTACTAAAAGGAGTCATATTAGTGGTAGTATGTTGTAACTTACATGTTTTTCCTTTGATTAACTTTTCATACTTGCTCTAGGTTCTTATATTACAGTAGATTTCTTATGGTGAATTTAATTAAAATAAATATTTTCATCCCTTTGTTAGTTTTCCCTTTCCTTCTATTTTTTAAATCTCTTTTTTTCCATTTTCTTATCTCCCTCCTCCCATCCCAACCTGATGGATAGATAAGGAAAAGGAGGTCAGGTGCAATGAGAGTAGATACATTTAGAGGATTTGAGAAACTTTCATTCTCCCTCCCTTATAAATTCTGGTTCTTTTTATAGCTGTATTCATGCCTAGCATTTACCATTATTTTATCAAATTTTAAATATAGGATGTGGGTTTAGAATATATGCTGAATGTTTTCTCTCTTCTGAGTGTTAATATTCAGTTTATCTCTCTCATTAATTTTCCACAGCGGATGGGAAACGTTTGGCATCAGTTGGCATAGATGATAGCCATACTATTGTGCTGTGGGACTGGAAGAAAGGAGAGAAACTTTCAATAGCAAGGTAGGAAAAAAACGTGGTATCACATTTGCAAAATACTAGAATTACTTTGGACTTAAAAAATTTTAAATTAAAACAATTTCGAAATCAAGCAAATATGTAACTTTTTATTGCTTTCATGTTTGTTACCATTGAATAAATAATATAATCATAGTAAATGATTTCAGAATTTCTTTGTAGACTTATCCTTTGTGAACCCACTTTTAAATATAACTATAATATGGCATTGGATATAACTATCTGAAATCTCCATGTACAGGTAGAGTGTGTTGTACTGTATGATAGAGCTGTTGGAGAGCATGATCAAATGCTCACATTATATATTAAACTGCAAAAAGATACATATGCATATATGTCACAAAGAAGTTATAGGTTTTTATTTTCTTATATTTTTCTTCATTTTCTAAGTTTTCTATAGTGAGCATGTTTTTTTATAGTAATATTAACAATGCTTTAAAGGAGGAACTAGTCAACAGTGTCAGAGATTTTAACCTCCTATTTATTAAAGCAGTGTTAAAGCACTTTAAATATATAGATAAATGCTTTTTATGGAATATATAGATAATGCCCAAATTAACAGTGGTTTAAGAGGAACTTTGTAGTTGGAAAGGCTATCTTAAGCTATAACAAAGTATTGTTTTAAAATTGCCTTTAACCCATTCATGCCACAAATAGCATTCCCTATGCACAGTACTGTAGTCAGTATTATAGATACTGTCTGAAAGAAGTTCAGTTTTGACCATTTCTGTCTTTTGAGATTCTCTTGAGCAGAATTATCATATTAAAATGATGACAAAAGAACAAATACACAAATACACAGTCCACATCTGAGAGATAAGTGGGAGAAAAATATTCAGTAAATAGAGTAATCAAGATAGGGTATGGATTCGGCAAGGAATGATGAATCTTCAGAGCTAAAACATTTTGATGTTTATTTCAGAGGAAGTAAAGATAAGATTTTTGTTGTAAAGATGAACCCGTATGTGCCTGATAAACTAATTACAGCTGGAATTAAACACATGAAATTTTGGCGTAAAGCAGGTAAGAAAGTGCTTCTTTTTTACTCTGTAGAATTTTAAGAAATTATTGCTTTTGAAAGTAATTTAGCTAAGTGCTGTGTGTACCCTAGACTGCATCCTGGAATAGAACAGGAACATTAGGAGAAAAACTAATGAAATCTGAATGAAGTCTTGAGTTCATTTAATAATAATGTATCAAATATGTTGGTTTCTTAGTTTCAACAAATGGTCTGTGGTAATATAAGATGTTAACATTGGCTGGGTACAGTGACTCATGCCTGTAATCCCAGCATTTTGGGAGGCCGAGGTGGGAGGATCACTTGAGCCCAGATGTTCAAGAGCAGCCTGGGCAACATAGTGAGACCCTGTCTCTACAAAAAAATAAAAAATTAGCTGGGGGTGGTGGTGTGTACCTGTGGTCCCAGCTTCTTGGGAGGATAAGGTGGGAGGATCACTTGAGCCCAGGAGGTTAAGGCTGCAGGGAGCTGTGATCTCCCACTGCACTCCAGCCTAGGCAACAGAGCAAGACCTTGTCTGAAAAAAAAAAAAAATAAAAAGATGTTAACATTAGTAGAAACCGAAGTGTATGAGGGAATACTCTGTAATTCCTTTGAATCTTTTCTGGAAATCTAAAATTATCTAAAATAAGGTTTTTTTTTAAGTAATTTACTGTTGTATTGATACATTTTAAACAAATAGAAGATTTATTGCCATTTATTGGCTGCATTTATGTAGTTGATATGGTTTGGCTGTGTCCCCACCCAAATCTCACCTTGAATTGTAATAATCCCCACGTATCAAGGGCAGGGCCAGGTAGAGATAATTGAATCATGGGGGTGGTTCCCCATACTGTTCTTGTGGTAGTGAGCAAGTCTCGTGAGATCTGATGGTTTTATAAATGGGAGTTCCCCCTGCATAAGCAATTTTGCCTGCCACCATGTAAGACATGACTTTGCTCCTTATTCACCTTCAGCCATGATTGTGAGGCTTCCCCAGCCATGTGGAACTGTGAATCAATTAAACCTCGTTCCTTACAAATTACCCAGTCTTGGGTATGTCTTTATGAACAGTGTGAGAACAGACTAATACAGTAATATTCATACTTGCAAAAAAATGCAATATATGAGATTAATCAAATTATGTCCAGACTTTTTCTTCTGTTAAAGACATGTTCTATAGTCTAAACTGAAAAAGAAAATTTTTAAAAAAATTACTCATATGCTATAAAATGATATAAAAGTGGAATGCTATATTACTTTAGTCATTTGTAACTATAAAATAAAAAATGTCTGTTTTCTAAATAGTGTACTTATAAATTCCAGCAATGTGACATCAAAATCTCAATAAATTGAAACTGTTCAGAGAAAATATGTGAATATAGGAAGAAGTAAAATATTATTAGAAAAGAATAAACTTAGTTAAGATTTTCCCAAGTTCAAGTAACTTTTAAGTTGTAAATTACATGGGACATGGATTAATTTTCAGTCTTGGATTTAACACTTTATCAGAAACTCATCAGATGACAGCATATGCATTTACAAAGTAAAAAGAAGTATTTTTACATTTGTAATTTCGTTTCCACATGCTTAAACAAACTTTTCATTTGGGCACCTTAGTCACTAGTAATTGCAAATTTGCAGCAAATAATACGGTTGCACCTCACAGCATCAGAAAGTGTCACGGATTGGTTCCAGGATTCCCCAAGGATACCCAAATCCATGCTGCTCAAGTCCCTTGTATAAAATGGTATGGTATTTGCATATAATTTATGCACATCCTCCTGTATATTTTCAGTCATTTCTAGATTACTGATAATATCTAATATAATGTAAATGCTATGTAAATAGTTTGTTATGTTTGTTATACTGTTGTTTAGGGAATAATGACAAGGAAAAAATGTCTGTACGTATTCAGTATAGATGCAACCATCCTTTTTTTCTTTTTGAAACAGAGTCTTGCTCTGTCGCCCAGGCTGGAGTGCAGTGGTGCAATCTCGGCTCACTGAAACCTCTGCCTCATGGGTTCAAGTGATTCTCCTGCCTCAGCCTCCTGAGTAACTGGGATTACAGGTGCCCGCCACACTACCCAGCTGATTTTTGTATTTTTTAGTAGAGATGGGGTTTCACCATGTTGGCCAGGCTGGTCTCAAACTCCTGACCCAGGTGATCAACCTGCATTGGCCTCCCAAAGTGCTGGGATTACAGGCATGAGGCACCATGCCCGTCCCATCCTTTTTAAAAGGAATATTTTCTTTTCTTTTTTTTTTTTTTTTTTTTTTTTGAGACGGAGTCTCGGTCTGTCCCCCTGGCTGGAGCACAGTGGCGCGATCTTGGCTCACTGCAAGCTCTGCCTCCCGGGTTCACGCCATTCTCCTGCCTCAGCCTCCCGAGTAGCTGGGACTACAGGCGCCTGCCACCTCGCCTGGCTAGTTTTTTGTATTTTTAGTAGAGACGGGGTTTCACCGTGGTCTGGATCTCCTGACATTGTGATCCGCCCGCCTTGGCCTCCCAAAGTGCTGGGATTACAGGCGTGAGCCCCGCGCCTGGCCAAAAGGAGTATTTTCAATTCATATTTGATTAAATCCACAGATGCAAAACCTGAGAATATGGAAGGCTGATTGTACTTAGTATTTCTGTCCTCGAAAAGAACTATGAATTTGTTTGAAATAAGATTTCAAGAAGGTAAATAGTCTTGCAATGAAAATAATTCCAAATGAATAACTTTCTCTCTTAAGTTTGGTTAGACATATAGAGGCCTGAAAGTGAAGCATAAAAGGATGAATGTTAAGGCTTTGGTGAACATTTCAACCTTCCTTACTTTTGGGGTTCTGATCCACAGAGTTCATTAACCAATTGGGAAGTAAGTATCCACTTACTTAACCTGACTAAGTATTGTTAACCCTCTAAATGCATAGTTTTAGGTAAACTAGGTTGAAGGAGATGACTTAGACTTGAGGTTAACATGGGGCTTCTTGCCTCCCATTCCAGATCTAGGCTTTGAGAATTTCAAGTTTTGAATTCTTAGTCTCTCCCCTAAGGAATTTGAACTCTATTCATGGTAGGGACAGAGGGATGGGGAGCCACTGAAAGTCTTTGATGCAATAATAACATGACCTGATTGCATGACTTCATGTAACAGGAACGTGTTATCCTGTGTGTATCATCGAGAAAACCCAGCTGTCAATGCTCTAAACCAAAAGTGGCAAACTTTTTCTGTAAATGGCCAGATAGTAAATATTTTAGGCTTTCTAGGCCAAAGGACAAAATCAAGAGTATTATGTAGGTCATTATAGAACAAGAGAGAAAACTGTCCTGCCCTGCTTACCTTGTTTGCACCCAGTTGCCATTAGACATTCTCTCTACCAGGAATGGGCCTGGCAGGTTGTGGTGGGGAGTGAAACTATAGTGAGCTTCACTCAGACCCAGTGACACATAGATCCTAGTGTGTCCTTCTGTTCCTGGAGAGCCCAACCTTCTGAATTTGGGCAGCTGACCAGAAGTGGGGCAACTACTAGACTGAGATTCCACTGCCAGATAACAAGCAGTTGCCATTAGCAGAGTCTCTAGCTTGTAGGTGGGGACCAGCCCAGAGTCGGGGCAGATGCTACTTATTGCCACAAACCAGGGAGGCAGACCCTGGGTGCAGAGAAGTAAACAGACTTGGTCTCTGCAGCTCAGAGTGCTAACCTGCTCTAGTGGATGTTGTACAAAAACAGGTAGTGGCAGGATTTGGCATTCCATCTGTAGTTTGCCCACCCTGCTCTAGAAGATACTTTGCCCTCTAGTAAAGGCCAGTTCTCCCACGTGTGCACTTGATACTTTCTGTCATCTACTCAAGGACATCACTGTAACTCTTCTACCCTTTCTCTACTGTATCATCAATTTTCCTCTCTACTGACTTTCCCTTTAGCATACAAGTATGATGTGATTTCTCCATCTTAAATAAGTGACACAAAACTCTCTTTCAACTCGGTTTTCCAGTTGCTGATCAATTTGTCATCTTACTTCTATGCTAAACCACCTCTAAACAGTTGTTCCTACTTTCAATTTGCAATTTATGTTCTCTTTCTTTTTCTTTAGAAAAGTCTAATCTAGTTTTCTTCACCTCACCACTCCACCCAGCTGCTCTTACAAGTTCACTAATGACTCTGCCTTCTATGTTGAGAAAAGACAGTCTTCTGAATACATTTGGAATCTGACCTCTTTTCGTCATCTTCTATAATATCACTTTGGTCTGCCACCTTTACCATTTGCCCAGATGATTGAAATAGCCTTCTAACTCCTTTCATCCTTGACCTCCCTTGTATCTATTCTCAATCCAGAAGTCAGAATGAACCTCTTAATAAATCAGTTGCCAGATCTTGTCATTTCACTACTCAAATGTTTTGCCACCTCATGTAAAGCAAAAGTAGGCCATGTTTACAATGGCCTGCAATACTGCCTTTGACCTCTCCAACCCCATTTCCCATTACTGCCTTCCCTTCTTTGCTACTCCATACTGGTCTCCCTGGATGTCACTTAGCCATTTCAGTCTTGTTGTACTGGGGCCTTTTCCCTTGCTGCTCCCTCTGCCTGGAACACTCTTCTAGCAACTACCTCCTTCAACTTTTCATTTAGATACATCTTGATGAGGCTTGCCTTAACCAGCCTACTTAAAATGGACTCCTCCCACTTCCTATCTCCTTTTTATGCTTACATTTTCTCCAAAGCACCCATCATCATCTAACACACTGTATATTTTACTAGTTACATTTATTGACTGTCTCTCACCATGAAGCTCCAAGGAATTTTGTTATCTTGCCTCTTCTGTTCATAAGTCTATCCCTGGTACATTGAATAGTGCCTAGCATGTATATTTCTTTTTTCTTTCTTTCTCTCTCTCTGTTTTTTTTTTTTTTTTGAGACAGGGTTTTGCTCTGTCACCCAGGCTGGAGCGTAGTGGCACAATCATGGCTCACTGCAACCTCTGCCTCTCAGGCTCAAGCTATCCTCCGGCCTCAGCCTCTCAAGTGGCTGGGACCACAGGCGCCCACCACCATGCCCAGCTAATATATTTCTTGAATTAATGAAGGAGGGAAGGAATTTGTGAGTTCAATTGGGAAAAATGGACAAAAGATATCAATAGGTAATGATGACCAATAAAAATATGAAAATATGATCAAGCATAATATTCACAAAAATGCAAATTTAAACCACAATAAAATTCAGTTGGTGTTTCATATTCCCCAGTGTGACAACACAAACTGTTCCCAAAGGTGGGAAACAAGGAATTCTTTTCACTGTTAGTAGGAATGTGCATTGGTATATAAACTTTGGAAAACAGTTTGGCAAGAGCTGATCCCTCTCTGGTCTATATGCTATGCCTTTTGCACATTACCCTATTACTACTCCCAGGCGTTCCTAGACAAATTCTTGCACTCGTGTAGAAGAGGCCTTTACAAGAATGTTTAAAGCAGCATTGCTTTTAATAGCAAAAACTTGGAGGTAACTTAAATGCCCATTAATAGGAAAATGGATAAACCATGGTATGTTTATATAATGGAATGCTATATGGTTATGAAGGTGAGTTTTCTAACATGTAAACAACTGTATAACAAATCATTGGTGAATAAAGCAAGTTGCAAAAGAATACATACAGGATGATATTTATAGAAAAATTTAAAACATGAAAAAATATGACATTGCTTAAAAATTCACGAATATGTTATATATAAAGGAATGCATGAGAAGAATCAGTATCACATTCACAGTAGCAGAGGGTGAAGAAGGGAGATGAGATTGGCATGACATTTCAGTTATTCTGGGATCTTTTTGTAGGTCAGTGGATGTACAGGCATTCATTGTATTGGGGATTTTAAATGCCTTTTTGTATTCTTAAATATGTCATAATAAAAACTTTAAAAAACGTCATCAAAATTGCTAAGGACTGATTAAAACAGACTTAGTCCAGGTCTTTGTTTATCTAAAAAGTTACAGTCTAAATGCAGCTATGCAAGGTGTTACCCACATCACTGATTGAGACACCTGTATTTTTCAGTTCTCCTTACTGTTGCATGCCTTTCTATTCAAACAACAACAACAACAGTAGAAAAGGAATTTTGCTTCTTTATAATTGCATACATTTTGAAAGTGGTACTTTCATAATATTTTTTGTGAACTAGGGGGAGGATTGATTGGAAGAAAAGGCTACATAGGCACACTGGGGAAAAATGACACAATGATGTGTGCAGTGTATGGATGGACTGAAGAGATGGCTTTTTCTGGAACATCCACAGGAGATGTGTGTATCTGGAGAGACATCTTTCTTGTAAAAACAGTGAAAGCACATGATGGGCCAGTGTTCAGTATGCATGCTTTGGAAAAAGTAAGTAACCTAAAGAGATTTCAAGTTAAACATAATTTGTCATGGAGTGTAAAGCGTTTTCAGAAGTAAAGGAACACTGCCTTTCTACTTGGCTGGACTATCCAATAGTAGTCTGTGGGCTAGGCTCATCTTGACTTTTCTTTGTTTCTCTTTTCAAACTCCTGAACACAGAATGAAATAGGTCTGCAGTGTTTTGTTTTGAGACAGGTCACTCTGTCACCCAAGTTGGAGTGCAGTGGTGTGATCATAGCTCACTGCAGCCTCCAACTCCTGGGCTCAAGAAATCCTCCTGCCTCAGCCTCTTGAGTAGCTGTGACTACAGGCAAGTGCCACCTGCACCCATCTAATTTTAAAAAATTTTTTGGTAGAGATTATGTTGCCCAGTGTAGTCTCCAACTCCTGGGTTTAAGCTCTTCTCCCACCTCAGCCTTCAAAGTGTTGGATTACAGGCATAAGCCACTGTGCCAGCCAGGTCTGCTGTTTTTTTTCTTTTTTTAAAGTTTAACTTCATGTTCTTAAGCTCATGCTATGTGTCAAAAATCACCATATCCTATCAGGTAGTTACTAGTATTGTTTTCTCTTTTTAAGGATGAGGTTATTATGTAGACTCCAGGAGGATATATGTAATTTTCTGAGAGTGGTAATCTAAGGTATAGTTACAGATTTTAGAAACTTATGTTTCTAAAGCCCCATCCTAAAAGTAAAATATGTAGTGTCACTGGAAATATTATTGCAGATTCCATGTAGATGGTTTAAAAAACAATGGATTCTTATGCTTATTCCTATTCTTTACAAGCTGTAACTTTTGGCTATATTCTTTTTTCTAGAAGTTTTCAATACAAGGAAAAAGGCTACTATTTTTAAAAAATTTACATTTTTATTAACTTGGACCTTTTTCTTTCCATAGGGGTTTGTAACTGGAGGAAAAGATGGTATAGTAGCTCTTTGGGATGACTCTTTTGAAAGATGTCTCAAGACCTATGCTATAAAAAGAGCTGCATTGGCCCCGGGATCTAAAGGTGATTTGAGACTTAGTGGGAGTTTTTTATAGGAAAAAAGATTAACTGCTTATTAATATGCTTGATCACTGAGGTGGAACACATGGCATATATTTTTCCTTCTTGTTGAGCATCAGCATTAAGTGGAAGAAATCACTTAATGATACCAGAATTATTGACGTCTTTTCAAAAATCTATTTTCTATGATGCACATGGTAAAATATTTGTGAAGTACAAGATTATGAATCCTAATTTTTAACATTAATTTTCCAAAGAAGATTTCCATATGAACATCACATTTATCACCAGTCAGGAACTTGTGTGCAACTTTGACATTTTGTTTCACCTTGGCATTTTGTTGACCCTGCCTCTGTAGCCTCACAGGCCCTTTTTCCGTTTGTCATTTGTTTGTTTGTTTATTTATTTATTTATGTAAGAGACAAGGTCCTGCTGTGCTGCCCAGGCTGGAGTGCAGTGGTGCAGTCATAGCTCACTGAAACCTTGAACCCCTAGACTCAAGCGGTCCTCCTGCCTCAGCCTCCTGAGTAGCTGGGACTAAAGGCGCCTGCCACCATACTCAGCAAATTTTCAAATTTTTGTACAGCCAGGGTCTCTCTATGTTGCCCAGGCTGGTCTCAAACTCAAGTGACCCTCTAAACTTGGCCTCCTGAAGCACTGAAATTACAGGCGTGAGCCACTGTGCTTGGCCTTTTTTTTTTTTTTTTAAGAGGAGGAAGGGTGCAAGGGCAGTATCAGGCCCAACTCCCTGTCCGCTGACCATCCTCCGGGCTGTGGGCCCAGAGGTGCATTTTCTTTTGAGCACATTTCTTCCTTTAAGGCATGGCATCACACTCTCCCTGACCTCTGGGCCTTTCTACATGTTTTTACTTTTTCCTAAAATATGTCCTTCCTCTTCCCTCCTGTCCCCTCTAGTTACTTGACAACATACTTATTTTTCAAATGTCAAACCTGATTTTTTTTCTAGGATGATTTCCCCCACCCCCACTCACCTCCTCTTGAAAAAGTTCGATTCCACTGCTATGTGCTCCTATTTCAATATGCCCCTAACACAGGGTCTGTTTTCCTCACTGTATGCTCTGTAAGGGGAAGAGTTGGGTCTATCATCTTTACTAATGTGTTGCTGAAGCCTCCCTAGGACAAGTAGACATAAATATTGTCGGCCCTCTGTATCTGGGGGTTCTATATCCTCAGATTCAACCAACTGCAAATAGAAAATATGCGAGAGAAAAATAAAAAGTAACAATAGAACAATAAAAATAATATAAATTAAAAATACAGTATAACAGCTATTTACATAGCATTTACATTGTACTAGATATAAACAATCTAAAGGTGATTTAAAGCATATGGGGGCCAGGCGTGGTAGCTTGCGTCTGTAATCCCAGCACTTTGAGTCCCAGGTGGGTGGATCTCCTGAGCCCGGGAGTTCAAGACCAGTCTGGGCAAAATGGCAAAACCGCATCCTAAAAAAAAAAAAAAAAAAAAAAAAGATGTATGTAGGTTTTATGCAAATACTGCACCATTTTTATATGAGGGACTGGAGCATCCATAGATTTTGGTGTCTGTGGTGGTCATGGAATCAATCCCTGAAGGATCCTGAGGGCTGACTATCTTGAGTTGAATTAAAATTACTAATAAGAATATTGTAAAAACTCTTAAGAGGGGCAGGAGATGGATAAGGAAGGGCTAATATAAGAAGAGGTAAACAAATAGTTGTCGGAATGGTAGGAGGAAATCTGAGAATAGAATCATAGAATTATAATACATAGGTGGTACTTATTTTGAGATTACTAAATTGAATGATTGGGGATAATGTAGTACATTTATTAGAAAAAATACTGGAGAAAACTTTGTAATATGATTTTCATTGTCAAAGTAGCTTAATTGGCAATATATACACACTTGTATTATAGTAACTGTATGTCTAGAAGAACATCTTCATTTAACATTTCAGGTCTTCTCTTGGAAGATAATCCATCTATACGTGCCATATCCTTAGGACATGGTCATATTTTAGTTGGCACAAAGAATGGTGAAATACTAGAAGTGGATAAAAGTGGCCCAATAACACTTCTGGTTCAGGTAATTTTAAATGCTAATTTGCTTTTTTTCTTTACATACAATTGATTATTTCAATATATAAGAGCCAAAAGTTGACAGTGATGAAAAATAATGTTAAATTAGGGACATATTTGTTAATGTATACAGAAAAAAATTAAATTTGGTTATAGCTAAATGATTGGGTATCAGTAAATATACATATTCTTATATGGAATAATTGCCAATATTTTAAGTAATTTCTTATCACAAAATAAGGGACCCATGAAAAGAAAAACCAGTTGTAATTAATTTAACCCAGTCTGTTTTTAATTTTATTTATGTAAGGTATATTTGTTGAGCCCAAGGCAATTATTTTTCTCTGAAACTCTTTATTAGGTCATTCTTAAGTTTCTAAGAAAAAATAAAAATGAATGTGTGAATGTATGCTAAAATTTTATTGTTGAAAATTAAATATCAGTGAAAAGATGTAAATAATAAAACAATCCAGAAATATAAAAATTATGTGATAGAGATGTAAAATTAAAAAGCAAGATTAGGTGCTGGTTATATGATCCTTAACATTTCCATCAGGAGTGCTGGATTTGATTTGTAGATTTATATTTCTTCTATGTATTATAGTTTTCTGGAAAATAGGAAAATAAATTAATACCATAAAACAGTAAATGAAATAGGATACATCCTGTTGAAAAATTGTCCTTATGCAACTCTACATAGCAACACCAAACTTTGGCTTGCCTTTTTACCCTGAAAAACAATTTTCTTTCTTAATACAGACTTATTTCTCCTGCAACCCCCACTTCACTGTTACAACACCAATGAGCACACCTAGATGAGAACACTGGGCAGGCTTTAATGTTAATGTAACATTTTGATGGGTCAAGGAAAATTTGTAAACAGATGACGAAATGTTATATGTTAAATTAACTGGTGTCTTACTGTTTAATTTCACTTACATAATATGCCTTTGAAGTAAAAAGATGGTGAGGTCATGGTGTTTAACATGTTTGTGATGTCTTGGAAAATATTAACACAAGTATGCTTTTACAGATGAATCCAAATATGAAATTGTTAAAAACACAGTTTCTTAACTGTGAAAAAAGATTTAGAAGTCACAAATAATGTCTGTTAAGAGAAAAACTTTAGGCAAAATAACTTTAACAGAGTTAATCTGCACATTAAAAGAGGGCTGGCTTGGTGGCTCATGCCTGTAATCTCAGCATTTTGGGAGGCTGAGGCAGGCAGATCACTTGAGCCCAGGAGTTTGGGAAGATGAGGTGGGCAGATTGCGTGAGCCCAGCATGAGCAACATAGTGAGACCCTGTCTCAGAAAAAAAAAAAAAAAATCATGAATTAGGCAGCACTCAGCACTGGAAAAGGCTCAGAGAGATCTGCTGTAGCAATGTGGGCAGTGAGATTTTATAGGCTGAGTCCAGAAGTAAAACAAAAAAAAATGTATTTGATTGGTTAGAATGGAAAGACCTCACTTAGAGATTGGTTGGCAGATTCTGACTGGCATAGTCTCTAGTTTCATTTCGCTGTTTACATTGGGCTTTGGTTTGCTTACATAGGAACCTAAAGCGCTGAACCTTTGGCCTCCCAGTTAAAATTTTTAAAAATGTCCTGTTGTTTTTAGTATTTATTGTAGAGTTCAAGATTTCAATTGTCTTATTATCTTCTTGGTATTGGAAACAAGATAAGGATACCAGATCACACCATTATTGTCCAGCATTGTGTGTGAGATCTTAGCCAATCCAGTAAAACAAAACACTAATTAAGATGTATGTGTTGGAAAGGGATGGACAACAGTATTGGTATTTTGGGGTATTATAACCCTATACCTTGAATATCAAGGGAATAAACTGAAAAAATATTAGAACTAATTAAAGAGTTCTGTAAAGTGATTTGATGCAAAATCCACTTATAAAAATCAATAGTGTTTCTATATACTAGCAATAACTAGTTAGAAGATACAATATTAAAAGTGCTACTTGCTGGCTGGGCACTGTGGCTCACACCTGTAATCTCAGCACTTTAGGAGGCTCAGGCAGGTGGATCACAGGTCAGAGTTCGAGACCAGCCTGGCCAATGTGGTGAAACTCCGTCTCTACTAAAAATACAAAAATTAGCCAGGCATGGTGGCAGGCACCTGTAATCACAGCTACTCAGGAGGCTGAGGCAGGAGAATTGGTTGAACCTGGGAGGTGGAGGTTCCAGTGAGCCAAGATCGTGCCACTGCACTCCATTCTGGGCAACAGAGCAAGATTCCCTCTCAATAAATAGATAGATAGATAGATAAATAAATAAATAAATAAATAAATAAAATGTTACTTGCACCAGGTGCAGTTGCTCATGCCAATAATCCCAGCTACTCAGGAGGCTGAGGTAGGAGAATCACTTGAAGCCAAGGGTTCAAGATCAGCCTGGGCAACATAGTGAGACCCCCCGCCCCGCCACGCCTCTAAATAAAATAAAATTACCTGGGTTTTCTTGCACACATGTGTAGTCCCAGCTACTCAGGAGGCTGATGTAGGAGGATCACTTGAGCCCAGGAGTTCAAGGGTGCAGTGAGCTATGATTCCACCACTGCATGGCAGCCTGAGTGACAGAGGGAGACCTCATTTCTTTAAAAGAATGGTACTCACACACACAAAATACAGTAACGGGGAATAAATATAGCTAAAAATATACTCGACCTGTGTTAAGAAAACTGTAAGATTTTACTAAAGAATAAAATAAGTTTTGTAAATTTAATCACAATCAAAATTTTAATTAGATTTGTTACAAATTCTGGAAGGACATTAAAAACCATATAGAAGAAAAAATATTCAAGAATAGTTAAGAAAGCTTTGAGAAACTCTCCATGCTAGAAATAAAAATATTATAAAATGATAGTAATTACAAGTATAGGAATATGTATACCCTACAGAAGTGTTTACATATATTTAACAACAACAACATCAAACTGTACAGTGGTTGTAACAGCATTATTCCATGGATCAGTTTAGGGAGTAGTGCCATCATAACATTAAGTCTTTCAGTCCATGGACATGGGATAAGCTCCCTATTTAATTAGATCTTCTTTTAACTTTTTCTGAGTGTATTGTAGTTTTCAGTGTATAGATCTTGCACTCATTTTGTTAAATTTATTTTTAACTTTCATTATTTTTAATGCTGTTATAAATACAATTGTTTTCTTAGTTTTGATTGGATATTATTCATTTCTCATATATCAAAATGCAGTAGATTTTCACATTAACCTTATAACCTGTGAACTTGCTGACCTCATTTATTAGTTCTGATAGTTTTATAGTGGATTATTTAGGATTTTCTGTATACAAGATTATGTCATCTGTAAATACACGTAGTTTTACTTCTTCTTGTCCAATCTGGATGCTTGCTGTTTCTTTTTCTTGTCCCATTGTCCTGACTAGAACCTCCAGTACACTGTTAAATGTAAGTGGTGAGAACAGAACATCCTTGTCTTGTTCCTGGTCTTAGAGTGAAAGCATCTAGTCCTCCACCATTGAGTATAATGTTAACTTGGGTTTTTCATAGATGCTCCTTACTAAGTTTAAGTTGAGGATTTACTACCTTTTATTCCAAGTTTGTGGAGTATTTTCATCATAGATGGGGAGGGATTTGTCAATTATCCCACTTGGTTGTGGTATCTAATTTTTTATATGTATTGGATTTGGTTTGCCAGTATTTTGCTGAGGATTTTAGCATCAATATTTATAAGGGATATTGGTCTTTAGTTTTCTTGTGATATCTTTGATATCACAAGAAATCAGGCTTTAATATCAGGGTAATAATGACTTTATAATATAATTCAGGAAGGGTTCCCTCATCTTTGTCTCTTTCCCAGACCACACCCAACTGTTAAACTCCTTTAATTGCTAGCTTATTGCTCTATTGTTTTCAGTTTTCAACATTTTTCTCAGGTATAAATTGTACCACAGGCTAAACCAATCAAATTCAGGTTCCTTTAAAGGGATACTTCCCAAGGTTAGTGTTTGAGGTTTGTTTCTGACTCCAAGCAGGCTCCTCCCAGCTGGTTCTCTTGGACAAGCTAGCTGGCCTATGGTTTAGCCTATATTTCCAGTGAGCCTACCAGTCTCCTCCCAATTACTTTTTATTAGATTTTTTTTTTTTTTTTTTTTTTTACAAATTCTGGAAACATATTAAAAACCATATAGAAGAAAAAATATTCAAGAATAGTTAAGAAATTTTCAAAACAATTTTCACCATTTTTGAGAGCATACTTATGCATGAGCTTTTTCACACTCCTCTGTAAATGAAGTCAGTTCCTTTGAGAAGAGATTAGGAGCTATCTGGTTTTCTGGATTGCCTCTCCCTCCAGGCAGAAATCTCTGAACTAGGACTCTGGAGTTGAGAGTGAGGTCAATGGAATCCTTATCTTTGAGTATTTCAGGCTTTAGGCCCTGAGTACTTGGTAAGGGGAGAGGGGACAGTGGACAGTAGTCTCAGCTGTTCCTGAGTTACCACCAGGACCCCATTATTCTCAGAGGCACCCTATCCAAAGTAGAGCCTCCATCTGGAGGAGGCAGAAGCTATCTCCCATCTGTCAGCTGAGCTCAATAAGAATTTAGCCTCAGCAACAGGAGACTGAGGGCAGGATGAGAAATGCTGACATCCTGCCCTGCCTGGGCAGATAGCGCTCTGACCGGGAGCTGCAAGGAGAGAGAGCCTAGTGTTCTCTGTTGCATCAGTCTCGGAGTTTCCATCTAGATGAGGAGAGAGGAAGGGAGTGGATCTCAGTTTAAATACCATAGACTCTCACTGCTCTTAATAAATTTTAGCAGATTTTCTTGAATAAATGTTCCTTCCTTTGTTACATCTCCTTGGAACTATTTTCAAAGACTTTAAATGGTTGTGTTTTCTTTTAATTGATTTTTACTAGTTTCACTGGTGAGCAGGTCTGTGGAGCTCCTCACTCTCTCATGCAGGAAAGTGCCTCCTGTGTGGCAATTACTAACATTCCGGAGCAGCCGATTCCTATTCTCTCCACCCAGAGAATGTTTTAGGATTACAAGCTAACTTTAATTGTCACTTGATTATATTGTACTTGCCGAGCTAAAGTTGTTACAGAGCTATTTTATTGTGTTTCCCAAAGATAAACAGAAAAGTTTTATTAGACTTACTCACTATTCAGTATCCTATCTATTTTCATATATTATTGAATGTTATCTTTAGCTTTATTCTAAATAAAACTGTGTATAAATACACACACACACACGCATACACTAAATTGATCCTATGTTTTCTTTATAGGGACACATGGAAGGAGAGGTGTGGGGTTTAGCTACACACCCTTATCTGCCCATCTGTGCTACTGTAAGTGATGATAAAACCTTAAGAATATGGGATCTCTCTCCTAGTCATTGTATGTTGGCTGTCCGGAAGCTGAAAAAGGGTAAGAGGCTCTCAGACTTGAACATAGATTAAGCTGTCACGTTTTCTAAGCTTTACAAATATAAGAAAGCAAAACTAGGCACATTTTAAAAAGACTTTAAATATGTTGAAATATTTATTCAACGTCTACTTGCTCATGGTGCCACATAGAGAAACGTAATTGTACTCAGTCTTTGCTTTATGGGACCTCCTATCATCATGTCTAAACTGAGCAAATTTCCAATAACTTGTTGAATAAAGAATATAGGAAGTAAACAGAAGCTAAGAGTTTCTCTCCTTTGTGACTATAGATTATACATAATTTAGAACTGGAAACTTTTCTAAGGCATAGTGAGGACTAAAAATAAAATCAAAAAAGAACTGGAAACTAAGAGGGTAGACAGTTGAGGGTAGACAGTTGAGGGAAGGATATTGTAAATAGAACTTAGTCCATTTGTAGGAGGCAGATGAAGCTGTCAGGGTAGAGAGACGGGCAAGGCTCAATTATAGGAGCAAAGCTGTTACTATTAACCTAGGGTAGTTGAAGATATATGGGCAGCTTTGAGTTTCTTAGCAAAGTGGCAGGGAATGTTATAGGATGAGGATACTATAGGAAGAGTGCTAGTTGCAAAAGTTGGGAATAGTTACTGTAAAAAATAAGATAGCAAGGCTGGGCATGGTGGCTCATGTCTGTAATCCCAGCACACGTTGGGAGGCCGAGGCAGGAGGATCACTTGAGCTCAGGAGTTCAAGACCAGCCTGGGCAACATGGCGAAACTCTGTCTCTACACAAAGTACAAAAATTAGCCAGGCATGATGGCACATGCCCATAGTCCCAGGTCCTTGGGAGGTAGAGGCGGGAGGGTCTCTTGAACCTGGGAGGCAGAGGTTACAGTGAGCAGAGATCATGTTCCTGCACTCCAGCCTGGGGGACAGAATGAGACTCTGTCTCAAAAAAGAAAAAGCAAATATGTATATATATAGATAGATATCATCAACAGATGAAGGAAAGGATTATCCAACCACAGTAAAGGCCAGTTTGAAGATAGGTAGCATGAATTGTAATTCTTCTATTGACTTAAAAGTCATGGTCTATTCTCTTTTAGAGTTACTGTTAAGTATTTAATGTATAAACAACTAATAATCTAAAGTTTATCACAGTCTCTAGAACACTTGAACTCTGGTCACTGTCCTCCCCTTTTTTAGTTATTGATGTCCAGCTTTGAATTTTTTTTACCCTCAACAACACCCTTCAATTGTCATTATTATTGTTTTATTCAGTCATTGTTTATTCAGGGTTTTTTGTGCTTATACATTTCTTTGTTTACATTTTCTTCTTGGATATCATACTTTTTGCTTTTATCATTTTCTTTTTCCTACCTTAGAGTTTCTTTAATGAAAGATTTGTTAGAAATTTACTTAGTTCCTTTTGTCTGAATCAGTGGTTTATCAAGGGCAGAATGGTGGAAGTGGTCTATCCCGGCAGCAAAAGTATTTTATCACTGTTCCTAAAAAGCAGATTAATTGTTATTCAGTTTTATTATTATTTAAAAGTTCTCTATAGGGAGCATATTACCACGTAGAATAAACTGTTGCAACCACCCTGACCTTAGTATACCACTAGTCTGAGCATATTTTGATTTTTTACTCTCATTCTTAAATGCTAATACAACTGCTTCTAGAGTTCTTGGTTGAAATATATGAGTCTTCTTGTTTCCACTTCTCTCTTTTACTTTATTTTGCAGTTCTGTAGTTTAATAACATCATGCATGTCTCTGAATTCATGTATGCTGCTTAGGATTTGTTGTGCTTTCCGAATCTGTGGATGTATGTCTTATATTAGTACTAAAAAATTGTCTGGTAGTGTTAGTGGCTCCTTCTAGGACAAGATCTGTACGTTAGGTTGTATAGAAAATTCATGATTCTATACTTTTGTTTTTAAATATTTTTCGTAAGGGCCAGACATGGTGGTTCATGCCTGTAATCTCAGCATTTTGAGAGGCCGAGGTGGACAGATTGCTCGAGCTCAGGAGTGGAAAAATCTTGTCTCTACAAAAAAATACAAAAATTAGCTGGGTGTGGTGGCGTGCATCTGTAGTCCCAGCTACTTGGGGAGCTGAAGCAGGAGGACTGCTTGAGCCCAGCAGGCCAAGGCTGCAGTGAGCCATGAACACGCCACTGCACTCCAGCCTAGGTGACAAAGCGAGACCCTGTGTCAAAAACTTATATATATTCTTCTATATTCACCTTTATTTTAATTTTTATCATTGATTCAAGAGGAAAACAGGTAGATTTTAACTTAAAAGGAATATGTGTGGTTTTATACTGGTTAATTACAACAAGATCACTAAAATCATGCTGGATTAAATATTATAAAACATAGTATCTCTTTGAATCTTTCAATAAGCAAATACTGTTTTCCTCAACAAATGAATGTACATCTCTTATGATCCTGAGACTTAACATTTTATAAAAAATAATTCTCTATAGTTAAAGTAGCTTGTCATAGGAAAATTTCTAGCAAACAACTCAATTTTATGGCAATCAGTTAAAGAAGTATAAAAATGCAACATGGCTTAGTGATTATGATCTTTTTTTTTTTTTTTTTGAGACAGTGTTTTACTCTTGTCACCCAGGCTGGAGTACAGTGGCACAATCTCTGCCACTTCCACCTGCCAAGCTGAGTGATCCTCCCACCTCAGCCTCCTGAATAGCTGGGACTGCAGGCATGCACCACCACACCTAGCTAATTTTTGTATTTTGTGTAGACATGAGATTTTACCATGTTGCCCAGGCTGGTCTCTAACTCCTGGCTCAAGCCTGCCTTGGCCTCCCAAGGTGCTGGGATGACAGGTGTGAACCACTGTGCCCAGCCTAATGTTTATATTCTTAATGTTCATGAAGTAAATGCTTTCTAAATTTTTGCCAGTCTTTTGCACTTTTCTAGATAATGACATATTGGAAAGTTTCTTTTTTTTTGAGATGGAGTTTCACTCTTGTTGCCCAGGCTGGAGTGCAATGGTGTAATCTTGGCTCACTGCCACCTCCACCTCCTAGGTTCAAGCTATTCTCCTGGCTCAGCCTCCCAAGTAGCTGGTATTACAGGCAGCTGCCACCACGTCTAGCTAATTTTTTGTATTTTTAGTAAAGACGCGGTTTTACCATGTTGGCCAGACTGGTCTTGAACTCCTGACTTCGGGTGATCCACCTGCCTCAGCCTTCCAAAGTGTTGGGATTACAGGTGTGAGCCACTGCTTCTGGCCATACATATTGGAAAGTTTCTGTTCAAAACTTATATCCTCCAGATTTAAGTTTTAATTATAATCAAATGTGAGTTTGTTTTTTTTCGAGACAGAGTCTCGCTCTGTCGCTCAGGCTGGAGTGCAGTGGCGCGATCTCAACTCACTGCAGCCTCCACCTCCTGGGTTCAAGTGATTCTGCCTCAGCCTCCCGAGTAGCTGGGATTACAGGCACCCACCACCATGCCTGGCTAATTTTTGTATCTTTAGTAGAGAAGGGGTTTCACCATCTTGGCCAGACTGGTCTTGATCTCCTGACCTCATGATCTGCCCACCTTGGCATCCCAAAGTGCTGGGATTACAGGTGTGAGCCATGGCACCCAGCCAATTCTGAGTTTATAATGGACTTTCTGTTTTTTAATTCTACACTATTAGTCCTCGTCTTGCTCATCTCATGTTTTCTGTCTGTCTCTGTGTAGCATCTGTGTAATTTTTTAGATCTTTATTCTAGTTTTTAATTCTTTTTATAGCAGTTCATTCCCGTCTGTTTTTAACCTACCCATTAGTTAATTTGGATAATTGTCACTTTTATAACTTCTATTTGTTTTCAAGTTTGCCTGAGATATTTTAATATCATACTTCTTGTTTATATTTTAGATTTACTCCTTTCTATCTTTAATCTTAACTACCCATTTCAGATAAAGAATATAAAATCTAATTATCTCCAAGGATCTCATTATGCCGTGTTTTTCTTCCCATTCTTTTGGATGTTTTCTTGTTTGTTTGTTTGTTTTTTCTGCTTTCTCCCTCCTAGTGGTCCACCTTCTTGTGCATTTTAAATTTGTATTGTAAGTTCATGTTTGATTGGACTTTACCTATGGGAATCCCATGATGTCTGGATCGAGGGTGTGTGCTTCTGTAGAGATTATTTGTTTCTCTCTTCAGGTGTCTTGTGTGCTACCATCGAGAACCACTGAAAATTTATTTAACTGGGATTACGTAAATCATGTAATCAGTATAAATTTGAATCTAAGGTTTGTGAAAGCCACCCTGTGTTTGTGAATTCTCAAGTATGATTTTTCCTCCTCTATGGAGAACCCAGGCCAGGATAGATAAGCTTCTTTTGTAAAGTCTTTATTGCCAGACACGTTTTTAAAAATACGTTTCTCTTTTTTTCTCTTGAGATATGGTTGTAATACTAGAAGAAAATGACAATATGCTGTTTGGAGAGTTTTTGCCAAAAAAAATTGCATGTAATTAAGTATCTGTATTTTATTTCTTAAGATATTAATGAGTCAAAAAAAAAGTAAAAATTAGTGAAACTAAATATATTAGTTAGTATATTGAAATATAAAAAGACAAAATCATAACAATGTAAGTATAGCTGTGCAGTACCTTAATTATTGATAAATTATTACCAATAATTTTTTACTAGCTAATTTTTGTATTTTATGTAAACATGAGATTTTACCATGTTGCCCAGGCTAGCTCAAGGTAAAAAATGAAGAAAGTTTCCGCATAAAACACTGAAATAAAATAATTGATGTTTCTTTTAAAGCAACCTTGAAGAGCAAAGTTTATTAATGGTATTATTATTGAGTTGAAAAGTAATTAATTTTAAGCAAATTTTTCCATTGACCTAAAAGGCCCTTACTATATGCTACACTATACTATACCCTACTCTATACACTAATCAGAGTAATGGTGAAAAAATAAGTATAATCCAGTTCTAAATTTCCTGTGACTCTTTTATCATCAGATAATACTATCTCTTGTTTGATGGCTTCGAGGACTTTTTTTTGAAAAACTTTTTTTTTGTAGGGACTATAGCACCTTTATTTTTTTATTTTTTATTTTTATTCTTTGAGATGGAGTCTTGCTCTATCACCCAGGCTGGAGTGCAGTGGCGTGATTTTGGTTCAATGCATCCTCCACCTCTCGAGTTCAAGCGATTCTCCTGCCTCAGTCTCCCGAGTAACAGGGACTACAGGCGTGCACCACCACAGCCGGCTTATTTTTGTATGTTTAGTGACACGAGGTTTCACCATGTTGGCCAGGCTGGTCTTGAACTCCTGACCTCAAGTGATTCGCCCACCTCGGCCTCCCAAAATGCTGAGATTACAAGTATGAGCCACCATGCCTGGCTATAACCCCTTTTTTGATAGCAAGCTATAATATTTATTTTATTTTTTTATTTTTATTTTTTATTATACTTTAAGTTCTAAGGTACATTTGCATAATGTGCAGGTTTGTCACATATGTATACTTGTGCCATGTTAGTGTGCTGCACCCATATAATATTTATTTTAAAGAAAACATTTCCAGGTTACATTGTCTTTAGATTTATGATTTGTAGAAGGAAGTTATAATTCATTACTATTGTATTTGTTGTGAGTTGAGTTGTGTCCCCCTGAAAAAATATGTTGAAGTTCTAACCCCCCAGTACTTGTGAATGTGTCCTCATTTAAAAATAGAGTCTTAGCAGATATAATCAGCTTAAGGCAAAGGCATACCAGATTTGGTTGGGCTCTAAATCCAATGACTGATGTCCTTATAAGAAGGCCATGTGAAGATACAGGGACACAGACACACTGGGAGAATGCAGCATGATGATGGAAGCAGAGGATTGGAGTGATGTACCTATAAACCAAGGAGCACCAAGGATTGCTACAACCACCAGAGGCTAGAGAGAACAGGGAAGGATTATTCCCAAGAACTTTCACAACAGAGCATAGCTCTGCCAACATTTTGATTTCAGATTTTTAGTCTCCAGAACTGTGAGAGAATGAATTTCTGTTGTTTTAGGACACAGAGTTTGTGGTAATTTGTTACAGCCTCTAGGAAACCAATACTGTGTTCATATTCCAGTGTTCAAAAAGTCTTCAAACTAGAGTAAGAATTCTTCTCACAGTATCAATTTTGCTTAGTTGACCATTATTATCTCTGTGAAACTTGAGGGAAGAAAATTTTTCAAAAAACTATATAACCCATGTTTACTCTGGATGCTAATGATTCGGAGATAACATTTTTTTAAAATTTGGAAATAATGGTATTAGATTATCACTCTGAGTATTTTGGAACCGAAAATTAACACAAAAATTTGAAAGCTAGTACTGTAATTACGAGTACAATTAATGTACGTCCCTTCATGAATTCCAGTTTTGTCTAGGAGGTTCAGGTGCAAGACTAGTCTCCTATACTGTTAGGACAGATGTGGCTTTAAAAAATTTTTTTATTTTACGTTATTTTAAGTTCTGGGATACATGTGCAGGATGTGCAGGTTTCTCACATAGGAAAACATGTGCCATGATGGCTTGTTGCACCTGTCAACCCATCACCTAGATACTAAGCTCCATGTGCATTAGCTGTTTATCCCAATGCTCTCCTGCCCCCCTGCCCCCCAACAGGCCCCAGTGTGTGTTCCTCTCCCTGTATCCTTATGTTCTTATTGTTCAGCTCCCACTTATAAAGGAGAACATGCAGTATTTGGTTTTCTGTTCCTGTGTTAGTTTGCTGAGGATAATAGCTTCCAGCTCCATCCATGTCCCCATAAAGGACATGATCTTGTTACTTTTTATGGCTGCATAGTATTCCATGGTGTATATATACCACATTTTCTTTTTCCAGTCTATCATTGGTGGGCATTTGAGTTGATTCCATGTCTTTGTTATTGTGAATAGTGCTGCAGTGAACGTATGTGTGCAAGTATCTTTGTAATAGAATGATTTCTATTCCTTTGTGTATATACTCAGTGATGACATTGCTGGGTCAAATGGTGTTTCTGGTTCTAGGTCTTTGAGGAATCACCACACTGTCTTCCACAACGTTTGAGCTAATTTACATTCCCACCAACAGAGTAAAAGTGTTCTATTTCTCCACAGCCTTAGCAGCATCTGTTGTTTCTTGACTATTTAATCATCACCATTCTGACTGGTGTGAGATGGTATCTCAATGTGGTTTTGATTTGCATTTCTCTAGTGATCAGCGATGTTGAGCTTTTTTTAATGTTTCTCGGCTGCATAAATGTCTTCTTTTGAGAACTATCTGCTCATGTCCTTTGCCCACCTTTTAATGGGATTATTTCTTGGAATTTGTTTTAAGTTCCTTGTAAATTCTAGATATTAGACCTTTGTCAGATGGACAGATTGCAAAAAATTTTCTCCCATTCTGTAGGTTGCCTCATCATTCTGATGATAGTTTCTTTTGCTGTGATGAAGCTCTTTATTTTAATTAGATCCCATTTGTCAATTTTTGCTTTTGTTGCAATGGCTTTTGACATTTTCATTATTAAATCTTTGCCTGTACCTGTGTCCTGAATGGTATTGCCTAGATTTTCTTCTAGGGTTTTTATAGTTTTGGGTTTTACATTTAAGTCTTTAGTCCATCTTGAGTTAATTTTTGTATAAGGTGTAAGGAAGGGGTCCAGTTTCAGTTTTATGCATGTGGCTAGCCAGTTTTCCCAGCACCATTTATTAAATAGGAAATCTGGCCAGTGTGGTGACTCATGCCTGTAATCCTAGCACTTTGGGTGGCCAAGGTGGGCAGATTGCGTGAGCTCAGGAGTCTGAGACCAGTCTGACCAATATGGTGAGACCCTGTATCTACTAAAAATACAAAAATTAGCCAGGTGTGGTGGTGTGTGCCTGTAGTCCTAGCTACTTGGGAGGCTTAGGCAAGAAAATTGCTTGAACCCAGGAGGTGAAGGTTGCAGTGAGCTGAGATCATGCCACTGCACTCCATCCTGAGAGACAGAGCAAGACTCTGTCTCAGAAAAAATACAAACAAACAAATAAATAAATAGAAAATCCTTTCCCCATTGCTTGTTTTTGTCAGGTTTGTCAAAGATCAAACGGTCATAGATATGTGGTCTTATTTCTGAGATCTCTATTCTATTCCCTTGGTCTGTGTGTCTGTTTTTGTACTAGTATCCTGCTGTTTTGGTTACTGTAGCCTTGTAGTATGGTTTGAAATTGGGTTATTATGATGCCTCCAGCTTTGTTCTTATGGCTTAGCATTGTCTTGGCTTTACGGGCTCTTTTTTGGTTCCATATGAATTCTAAAGTAGTTTTTTTCTAGTTCTGTGAAGAATGTCAATGGTAGTTTCATGGGTCCACTTGATCCAGAGCTGAGTTCAAGTCCTGAATATCTTTGTTAATTTTCTGTCTTGATGATCTAATGTTGACAGTGGGATGTTAAAGTCTCACACTGTTATGTGGGAGTCTAAGTTGTCTCTTCGTAGGTCTCTAAGAACTTGTTTTATGAATCTAGGTGCTCCTGTACTGGGTGCATGTATATTTAGGATAGTTAGCTTTACTTGTTGAATTGATTTCATCTCCATTATATAATGCCCATCTTTGTCTTTTTTGATCTTTGTTGGTTTAAAATCTGTTTTGTTAGAAACTAGGATTGCACTCCCTGCTTTTTCCTGCTTTCCATTTGCTTGGTAAATTTTCCTCCATCCCTTTATTTTGAGCCTGTATGTGTCTTTACACATGAGATAAGTCTCTTGAATATAGCACACCAATGGGTCGTGACTCTTTATCCAGCATGCCATTCCCTGTCTTTTAATTAGGGGCATTTAGCTGATTTACATTTAAGGTTAATATTGTTATGTGTGAATTTGATCCTGTCATTGTGATGCTAGCTGGTTATTTTGCACACTTAGTGTAGTTGCTTCATAGTGCCATTGATTTTTGTACTTCAGTGTGTTTTTGCAGTGGCTGGTAACACTTTTTCCTTTCCATATTTAGTGCTTCCTTCAGAAGTTCTTGCAAGGCACGCCTGGTGGTGACCAATTCCCTCAACATTTGCTTGTCTGAAAAGGATTTTATTTCTCCTTCACTTATGAGGCTTGGTTTGGCTGGATATGAAATTCTGAGTTGGAAATTCTTTAGGAATGTTGAATATTGGCCCCCAGTCTCTCCTGGCTTGTAGGGCTTCTGCTGAGAGGTCCGCTGTTAGTGATGGGCTCCCCTTTGTAGGTGACCTGACTTTTATCTCTGGCTGCCCTTAACATTTTTTTCCTTCATTTTGACCTTGGAGAATCTGATGATTATGTATCTTGGGGTTGATCTTCTTATGGAGTATCTTACTGGGGTTCTCTGGATTTCCTGAATTTGAGTTTTGGCCTGTCTTGTTAGGTTGGAGAAGTTCTCCTGGATGATATCCTGAAGTATGTTTTACAACTTTGTTCTATTCGGGTGCCCCAGTCAGTCATAGGTTCAGTCTTTCTACATAATCCCATAGTTCTCAGAGGTTTTGCTCATTCTTTTTCCTTCTTTTTTTTTTTTTTTTTTTTCTCTAATCTTGTACGTATGTCTTATTTCAGCAAGATAGTCTTCAAGCTCTGAAATTCTTTCCTCTGCTTGGTCTGTTCAGTTATTGATACTTGTGGTTGCATTGTAACATTCTTGGTTGTGTTTTTCAGCTCCATCAGGTCATTTATGTTCCTCTCTAAACTGGTTATTCTGGTTAACAGCTCCTGTAATGTTTTATCATGGTTCTTAGCTTCTTTGCATTGGGTTAGAACATGTTCCTTTAGCTCAGCAAAATTCATTATTACCCACCTTCTGAAGCCTACTTCTGTCAGTTCATCCATCTCAGCCTTTGCCCAGTTCTGTGCCCTTGCTGGAGAGGTGTTGTGTTAATTTGGAGGAGAAGAGGCACTCTGGCTTTTTTTCAGCATTTTGTTCTTTGATTCTGTCTCACCTTTGTTAGTTTATCTAGCTTCAATCTTTGAGGCTGCTGACCTTTGGATGGGGTTTTTGTAGGGGCTTTTTTTGTCGATGCTCTTGTTGTTGCTGTTTTTTTTTCTTTCTTTTTTTTTTTTTTTTTTTTTGAGACAGAGTCTTGCTCTGTCACTCAGGCTGGAGTGCAGTGGCATGATCTTGGCACACTGCAACCTCTACCTCCTGGGTTCAAGCAATTCTCTGCCTCAGCCTCCCAAGTAGCCGGGATTATAGGCACCTGCCACTACACCCAGCTAATTTTTTGGTATTTTTAGTAGAGACAGGGTTTCACCATCTTGGCCAGGCTGGTCTTGAACTCCTGACCTCATGATCCAGGCCGAGGCTGCCTCGGCCTCCCAAAAGTGCTGGAATTACAGGCATGAGCCACTATGCCTGGCGTGTTTTTCTTTTAACAGTCAGGCTCCTCTTGCTCTTCCAGTTGAGGTTTGCTGGAGGTCCACTCCAGACCTTCTTTGCCTGGGTCCCTCCACACCTGGAGGTGTCATCAGTGGAGGTTGCAAAACAGTAAAGGTAGCTGCCTGCTCCTTGCCCTGGGATCTTTGACCCAGAGGGTCACTGAACTGATACCAGTGGGAACACCCCTGTATAAGGTGTCTAGCAACCCCGTTGGGGTGGTCTCCCCCAGTCAGGAGGCACAAGATCCAGGACCCACTTAATGAAAGCACTCTGACTACCCCTTGGCAGAGGGGGTGCATTACACTGGGGGGAATCCCATTCATCCTGACTGCCCAGATTCCTCACAGTTGGCAGAGGGAAAGACTAAGTCTGCTGATCCATGGAGACCACGGTGCTCAGCTCAGTCCCTGGGAGACTAGAGTTCTGTCTGCAAACTTCTGGCTGGAGTTGCTGAAATTCCTGCAGGGAGGCCCCACCCAGTGAGGGAGTATGGTCAGGGTCCGACCTAAAGAGGCAATCTGGCCACCATCTGCCACAGCCTCTGTGCTGCACTGTGGTGAATTCCTCCTGGGTCTAAACTGACCATTTTCCCAGGCACCCGCAGAGGAGAAATGGCAGACTGGAGCTGCAGTGATGTCTGCTGCCCTCCCCCAGGGAGCTCAGCCTTCTGAGGCAGCAGGCAGCCAAAGTCATGACGGCCGCCCCCTGCCCCAGGAACTTAGTAGTCTTAGACAGTCTCTAGCTAAGTGGCCACTGAGAATCTGTGCAGCTTTGTGCTTGGGACTCAAGGAACTGGTGGCGTGGGCTCACAAGGGGGATCTCCTGATTCACAGGTTGCACAGATCCGTGGAAAAAGTGTGGTTTCCCATGTGGGATAACACAATCACTCACTGCCTCTCTTGGCTGGGAGTGGGAGCTCCCCTTGTCCCATGCAGCTCCCAGGTGGGCTATCATGGCTCCCGGGTGGGCTGTGGCTGCACCCTGCTTTTCCTCACTCTGCATGGGTCATGCCGACCACCTCGTCAGTCTTAGTGAGAGGACCTGGATACCTCAGTTGCTGGTGTAGGATTCACTTGCCGTTTTCAGTCTTCTCGGTGGGAGCCTCTGATCACAACTGTTTCTAGTTGGCCTTCTTGGCCCCTCCCCTTCCAAATGTGGCTTTTTTACTCTGGTTTTCTGCTCCCCTTTTATTGTTGGTAACTAGAATATTTTTCTTATTTTTCAATGATCTCAACTATGAATTTAAAAGGATACTTACTATGTTAATCTTTGCTTAAACTCAACTGCCACCAGAACATTCAGTGAGCTTGTGGCAAAAAAGCTTGCCAGAGGGTGCAGCCCTCAGTGGAACAGTGAGAGCAGTCACTTGGTGAAGGAGAAGCTTGCCAGAGGCAGCAGGCCAGAGCTGAATGGTCAGAACCACTGCTTGGTGAAGAGCTTAAACTAGGGCAAAAGTCATTGAACTGTGAGGACTACTGCCAGAGAATCTTACTGAAGTCTGCAAACTGCTGCTCAATCATTAGAGCCATTACAGTGATGGTGGAGAAACTTGTTGGAAGAGGCAGTTGAGGCTGCCACTGTGGTGAATGCTATCAGGTCCTCTTCATGCCAGTGCCCTGGCTCTGTTGGTAAAACAGCACACTGGAACAAGGGAGTCACTTCTGTTTTGTCCTTGTAGTGTCTTTCCAGCTCCCTCTACTGGCAAGCTAGTAAAAAAGTCTGTGAGGCCCAAAGTGGTGGATTTGGAAGTGAGATGCAGTAAATTAATAACCAGCACAGTCTTCCCCTCTGGCTAGTCAGCATCCACAAGAACCTTTATACATACATTTGAACTTCAGTACAATCACAGAACTAACCTTATGTTTCTACCCAAGAGATGCAGCTACCCTTGGTACAAGTGAAGTAGTTCTTACCCCTAAAGCGAGAAGACATACAGTTCCAACAGTCATTGTATACATTGCTGACTATATCAATTATTCTCAAATTTAGTCATGGTCTTATATTCTTTTACACAAAATTTAAAGTTAACCTCCAACAAACTCGTGTAAAATATTAAGGAGAAAAAGGAGAGAAAAGTAAAATAGTTAATATACACAAATAACGATATACATATAACACTTATGCAAAGTTAGTATAGTCTTTATTTCTACAACTGGTCATAAGGCTATAGTTAATATCTATGACTTTTTTCTTGCGCTAACCATTCCATATTGTTCTTGTCCTTAGCCACAACCCCAGGTGGTTGTGATGATGTAACCAGTGGGATAACCCAAACCTTCATTACTGAAGCATCTGAAGAAATGCCCCTTTTCCCCTGGTTGCTGTCATTTTCCATTAAGCTTTACCATTGGTCATGGAGGGACTAAGAGGTATCGCAGCAAATCCTCTTGGTTCCAGACATAGCCCTCTTTGCTTTCATTATGTAGCAGCAACTCAATTCCACTTTGTAATCGGGATCAGTCACACCAGCCAGAAGAGTAATAACTTCATTCTTTTCCTGTGGGTTTAGTGACATAAGGAGCTCCCCATGGCTAGGTGGCAGTCTCACCTTCCAATACAATGGAACTATTGTTCTGTCCCCTAGTAGAAGCATTCCCCCTGCTCTTGGGAGCTAATGCTCTGAATCAATAGGGTTCAGAGTTACCAGGATGCAAAACGAAATTGTGCAAATTGATTATTAGATATAATAGTGAGAAGGGCCACTCTCAGTTTCACCTTTTGATTTCCAGACCCCTGAATTCTGACTGTGAGGTAGACAGCGCTGTATAATGGTTTATGATTCAGAGCTTATACTGCACCCTGTAAAACAGATACCTAGTCTTTTGAGGTGTTGTTTCCCAAATGGTGCCATATATAAGTCTTCAGTTAGCCATTCTATCAGCAGCTTTCTTTGGGAAATGGGGGTATGTGATAAAGCCAGTTAATTCCATGGGCACAAGCCTAATGCTACACATTCTTTGCTATGAAGTGAATTTCTTTGTCAGAAGTGTGAATTCTATGATGATAGTTAAGGCATCCTGTGTGTCCATGGATGATGATGCTAGTAGAAACATTATGAGCAGGGAAAGTAATCCAGAATTCATGTCTATTCTACTGAGTGTAAATCTTTGTCTCCTCCATAATGGAAGAGGTCCAGTGTAACTAGCATCCCATCAGTTAGCTGGGTGGTCTCCCTGGGGGAATGGTGTCATATCAGAGATTCCATTGGTCTCTTCTGTTAATAGGTTAGACACTTAGCAGTAGTGACAGCAAGATCAGCCTTGCCATGAAGTCCACATTTTTGAGCCCAGTCATAGACTCTGCCCTTGCCACCATTGAGAGCCCACTGGGCAAGTGCTAGGTAGCTAGGAAAAGAGGCTGACTGATATCCTCAGAGAGTATCGTTTTGTTCATCTGATTATTGAGAGCCTCCTCTGTATTGGATACTTCGATGAGTATTTTCTAGGACACAAAATCTTCATAGCCTGTCCCCTGAGAATTGCATCCACACATCTATTTTCTAGCCTCCAATATTTTATTCCTGTTTCTTCGAAGTCCCTATCAAGTCCCTATCATTACTAATGAACCAGTGTAAATCTGTACGTGCGATCATCTCTCACTTCAAAGTGGAAAACCAAATAGACTGCTTGAAGCACTGCCCACTGGGAGATTTTACCTACAATGCTGCTTTTTGGTGGGTCACTCCTGAGTGGGGCTGTAATACTTTCAAGTAGGTACCAACATATCAATAGAAACTTAAGTCTGACTCACAATTTTTTCTTCCTCAGTGAACTGATAATAAGGAACACTCATGAGGCCACAGATATAGACCGAGAGAGGAAAGAGGCATTGCAGCAAGAATTTTTTAAAGAATTTTGAGGCACCCGTTCATGTAAATTACTTGTAACTTCCAGATCTTTCAAGTTTGGTCTTTTCCATTTGATGCATTGCTGCTGTGCACACCCAATCTCTGGCTTGGTTAGTCATGTAACTTTCAGTTCATGATAGGAAGCTCAGGACACATAGTTACCTGATACCCTGTAGTTAGGCATTTCCTCTCTAATAAGGGCTGGTAGCAAGCAAGAAGCTGATTCTCAAAAGGAAAATAATTATCTATAAAGAGGACATAGATTTGCTCTTAAGTCCTACAGTTCTGCAGTATGATTCTCCTTTGGTAGCTTCTAGAGGATCCATAGAGCATTGGTATTTACCGTACACACTTTGAGTATTATTGGATCTGCTGGATCATAGGTCCAAGTGGAAGATTAGCTTGCCTTATTTTGCTCTAGTCTTCACTGGAAGCTGGAAGCCTTGTAAGTGACTTGATAGATGGGTAGAAGCAGCCACTCAATGTGGTATATGTTGCTTTCAAAAGACCTACCAAGCATTTTGCTCATTTTGTTCACAGTAGGCAATGGCAGGTACAGTGACTTATCTTTCACATGGGATGGAATATCTTGACATACATCAGATCATTGGACACCTAGAAACTCCACTGAGGTGGCAGATCCCTGAATTTTTGTAGGGGATTATCTGCCACTCTCTTGATTCACATATCTTACTAAGGTTTCTAAAGTACTTGTTGCTGCCTGTTCGGCAATCCACTCAGCATAATGTCATCAATGTAGTGGGCCATATAAATGGTGTGTGGAATGTCAAGGATATCTGTGGATGGTATTATGGCAGAGAACAGAGAGTTGAAAATAGTCCTGAGGCAAGGCTTTGAAGGTGTACTCAGGTATAAGCCCGGTAAAGACAAATAGCATCTACTGATCCTTACAAATTGACATGGAGAAAAAAACAACCAGGGCAGTAGCTGCACAACAAATGCTAGGGGCTGTATTGATTTGTTCCAGGGAAGATACTACATTTAGAAGAACAGCTTTCAATTGGAGTCACCATCTGATTATTATCCACAGTTATTAACTAAAATTCGTCTGATTTCAGCATAGACCCAACAGGCAAGTTTACATGGTAATGTGGTAGGTATTCAGACTCCTGCACATTTCAAGTCTGTGGTGGTATTACTGATTTTTGTGATTCTCAGGCTTGAGGTTTTGTTTCTGGTTTATTGCCTTGAAAGGGAGGAGAATTTCCAGGGGTTTTCACTTAGTTCTTATTGTAATGACTCTTACCACATGGATTGTAGCGCCAATGTGGAGGAGTCTACCAGTTGCCACATATACCTATTTTAATTCAGGAATTGGATGCGTTCCACAAACCATCTTGGCCTACTGTGATTCAAACTTGGCTTAAGATCACCATAAGCTCCCATTTTGACTGGTATACAGCAGCAACATTTTGTGTTCCCAAGAATTATAATTTAGAGCCTATGTCTAGTGTCTAGTAATCCTTGAAAATGTGAGTATTTCAATTTCCCCAGTTCACAGTCATTCTATAATAGTAAGTGGCTACAGAGTCCTCAAAGAAAGATATTATATACTTGTGGTAGTGCTACAGGGTCCTTCCTCATTGGCTGGCCTTTTCTTCAGTCAAGGGGCTCTGAGTATATGAATTGGCTTAGGTGTGAAAACTGAGAATCTGTGATTCTCATTATGGTGATTTAATTTGAGTCAGGTTTCTAGTCACCAGGTATGGAGGTTTCTCTATTATACAAATCAAACATTCATCTAGTAGCCTACGCATCTACTTCATTCCTAAATAAATGTGATTCATTAGCCACCAACAGAAATCTCCACAGGCTAAAACATTGTGATTATCAGTACATTCCTGCTGTCTTTTTCTGTAAAAGCATCTACCTTTACAATCCAGAGGTGGGTTGGTTAAATGCTGCTACTTGGCCTCTGATTCTCCATGATTATCTCTGTTAAATCAGGGAGGCTGGCTCAGTGGCAACATCTCCTGTGGCAGGGGTATCCAATCTTTTGGCTTCTCTGGGCCACATTGGAAGAAGAATTGTCTTGGGCCACACATAAAATACACTAACACTAATGATAGCTGATGAGTTTTTTAAAATCGCAAAAAAAGCTCATGATGTTTTAAGAAAGCTTATGGATTTGTGTTGAGTCATATTCAAAGCCATCCTGGTCTGCATGCCATCCATGGGCCGCAGGTTGGACAAACTTGTACTATGGTCATTGCTGACTTATGTATGAGAACAGTCATAGAGCTTTTTGAGATGCAGATGCTGCCCTTAATATATTTTTCAATGCATTAGTGAAGGGACTATAGTCTAGACTTTCTTGGGGGATGTAGTTGGGGGATGGATGTGCAGGTTGCATATGAAAAATCTACTCAAACATTCTTACCTCCCTGAGCTTTTAGGTTCATTCCTCTCCATGAGGTGTCAGCCCATGGGTCAAAGCCAGCCCACCTCCTGATTTTGTAAATAAAGTTTTATTGGATCACAGCCATACTCATTCATTTATGTATCATCTAGGGCTGCTTTCACACTATGATAGCAGAGCTTAGTATTTGTGACAGAGACCATATGGCACACAAAGTTGAAAATATTTACTATTTTGTTATTTAAGAAAATGTTTGCTGATCTCTGTCCTAGAGTATGCTGCAGTTTGACCCACGCTATGAGTAGTGACAGCAAAGGAGGGGTTGTGGTAATTCTTCAGAAAGATGAGCATTTCCCTGCAGGGCAACTGCCCCAGAAGGTCAGCCTTCTCAGACACAGGGAAAGCAAGCTATTTGTACTGGAAAGTGAGACTCAGAATAACAGAAGTTTGAGTTTCTCAGCTTTATTTAGGTCCAACCAGATATCCGCATTCCAAGTTTCAGAGTGCCTTAACTTTCACATAAAGAACTTGGCGAGGCTGTCAATTCAATTGACATTGTAAATTTGCAACTCACACGATTAAATTTGTGTTTAATGTTTAGTAATATCAGTCCTGTGGATTTAAGATGCCAGAGATTGTTTTAGACTTGCCATGGAAGCATTCTCTACTGAGACCACAACTCATGCTCATAGTTTAAGGACCTGAGTTTTACTTCTTTCTGTAAATGTTCCACACTGTCAGTAAAATCTATGGCACACCACAGTCCTTATCATCATCACTATGGTAATGCTAAGGGCAGCAGCCTTATGGGCTCCCAAGGTGCTTAGCTCAGTAGACACTTACCTCAGTAGACACTTTATCATATCAACAACAGGAGATAACTTGATTAATTGTGATACCAATGTATACCTTGTGTTGTTAGCATTCCATTTCCCATTGGTAAGGGCCCAGCACTGTGCTCAAGCCCAAAGGCATAACTAAGCCAATCCATCTTTGATGGTCTCTCTCCGGAGACCACTTCAGTACCAATTCTCTATCTGTCAAGAGACAGAAATTACCCCCAGTAATTTGAACAGAAAATTTAATATGACTTGTTAACTAATTAAAGGTGGTTAACTACTAAAAGGCATAAAAGAGGATTCTAAGGGGTGTCACCCATGGGCTGACACCCGATGGAGAGGAATGAATCTAAAAGCTTAGGGAGGTAAGAATGTTTGAATAGATTTTTCGTATGCAACTCAGAAGTAGCAACTCCAAGCAGCTGCAACCCATAGGACTAATGAGGAATTAACCTCATGGAGGGGAAGGATGGACCCTCCGTTGACCCTCTAGCTCCAGCACATGGTAAGAGGGAAGAAGTCTTTTCCTTGTGCTTTGGCCTTGCAGTGTCCCTCCAGTGTATCTACTGGCAAAATTCAAGTCAACTAGCAAGAGAAAACATACTACAGCATCCAGTTTCAGGATCACGTAGCAAGAAACAGAAGGCTGGATTTGGAACTGAGAGGCAACCAATTAATAACAAACTCTTATCCA
This sequence comes from Piliocolobus tephrosceles, assembly GCF_002776525.5. Classification (NCBI taxonomy): domain Eukaryota; kingdom Metazoa; phylum Chordata; class Mammalia; order Primates; family Cercopithecidae; genus Piliocolobus; species Piliocolobus tephrosceles. Next base: position 17,825,551 of record NC_045439.1, read on the forward strand.
GTTTATGGTTGTAACTACTATCTGTGTGCGACTGTGTCCCATATTATATCTCGTCTGTTCTTCTCCCTTGAGCTCCTGAAAAGGATTCATATATTAAATTGTCTTCTTCATGTCTTCACTTGAACTTCTTATAGGCATCTTTAACTTAATTTGTACAGAACTAAGCATTGGTTGCTCCTCCAGTTTATCCCATCTCAGTAAATGGCATCACCACTCAAGCAAAACCATGCCCTTGATGCCTTTTACCCCACAGCCAGTTGGTCAAAGTTCTACCAGCTCTGTCTTTGAAATATATCCAAATCTTATCACCTCCACTGCTACCACCCTGCTCCAGGTCACCATCATCTCTTGACTCTCAAATCTGAGAAATCATATGTTAGATTTCTTCATTTCCAATGTGTGCTTGATAATTAAATGACTACTTGTTCTCAATTTACTCTATAACTTTTCATTCTATATATACCCCATCCTTTCCTCATCAGATTTCATACAAGACACCAAAATCCTTAGGGCTTTTGAATATGTTTGCTGCAACCCTTGCTGTTAGGGTAAGTCTTTTTTGTGTTTATCAGTGCAGCACCAACCCTTAGTTTTACTAATTAATGTTAACATCACTAATGACATTAATGAATGATATTAATTTTATCATTAATAATAAAATTATTTCATATATGGTTCTGAAACTTATATAGATAAATGTATCTTGCTACCGTTAATAATGGCCTATTATCAGATTTTTAAAAATAGTTTCATAGGCCAGGCAGTGTGGCTCACGCCTGTAATCCCAGCACTTTGGGAGTCGGAGGCAGGCGGTTCACCTGAGGTGAGAAGTTTGGGACCAGCCTTACCAACAGGGTGAAACCCCATTTCTACTAAAAATACAAAAGTAGCCAGGCCTGGTGGCACATGCCTGTAATCCCAGCTACTTGGGAGGCTGAGGCAGGAGAATCACTTGAATCCAGGAGTCGGAGGTTGCAGTGAGCTGAGATCACACCACTGCACTCCAGCCTAGGCAACAAGAGGGAAATTCCATCTCAAAAAAAAAAAAATCATTTTTATAAAGATGACTTATTTCTTAGATTTCTGTTTTTTTGGAAAGGAGCTACAAAGGTAAAACCTACTCTGCAAAAAACTTCCACGTATATCATTGGCTTTTTATGTTAATTAAAATCTCATTAGTTTTCATCAACTTAATTTCTTTTAAGGTAAATATCAGTACTTGCTTTTGCTGTATTCAGAAGTGAGTTTCATTCCTGCTTAGAATTCCATACCATTGACTTCTATAGAAAACTTTCATCTGTATCTCTTGATTCTTTTTTAATATTGATTTGAGGCCATAATAAAGAGGCAACCTTTTTGAAATAATAGATTCTTTTAGCAAATACTTTTTTTTTTTTTTTTTTTTTGAGGCAAGGTCTCACTCTGTAACGCAGGCTGGAGTGCAGTGGTGCAATCATAGCTCACTGCACCCTCAATCTCCTGGGCTCAAACAGTCCTCCCACCTCAGCCTCCTGAGTAAATAGGACTACAGGTGTGTGCCACCATGCCTGTCTATTTATTTATTTACTTACATACCTGTCTTCCCTTCCCTCTTCTCTCTTCCCCCTTGCCCCTTGTCGTTTACCCCTTGCCCCTTCCCCTACTCTGTCTGCTGGTAGAGATGGGGTCTTGCTATGTTGCCCAGGCTGGTCTTAACCTCCTGGCCTCAGGCAGTCCTCCTGCCTCAGCTCCCCAGAGTGCTTGGATTATAGGCATGAGCCACCACACCTGGCCCATACTTTAAAAAAAGGGGGGGAAATTGCCTAATACACTCTTTCTCTTTCAGGTGGGAGGTGTTGCTGTTTTTCTCCTGATGGTAAAGCTTTAGCCGTAGGTCTCAACGACGGAAGCTTCTTAATGGCAAATGCAGATACTCTAGAGGATCTTGTGTCTTTTCATCACAGAAAAGATATGATTTCAGATATTCGATTTTCACCTGGTAAGATCCATTGAAATTGTATTTGCGTATTAACTTGGGTCTGGCATGATACTTGGGATTAAATGTATCATGTATAATTTTTATTATATTATATTATCTGAGAACTTAACTCTTTTACTAGAGGAGGCAGTGTAGCAAGAGGTAAAAGCCCTGTTGTTAGATTGGTGCAAATATCTGTCTTAGTGCCAATTCTGTTACTGAATTTTCTGTGTGACTTGAGCCAGGATGCTTCTCTGAGCTTTTGTTTCCTCATCTGTGACATAAAAGGGGCTGGATAACTGTTTTCATTATATTCTTAATGCTTTTGAAATTGCACTCATTTTACTCCATTAACTTCCATGTATTCATTCTCTACTACAAACTTACTGTAATGCAGCAATTACTAATGTTAAGGCAAAATTTACTTATGTTGGTTTAGTTCCATTTTTTTCTAAATTTAGAGGGAGTCTTTTTAAATACAAAGTATCAAAACTACATCATGCATAGTTTTTGACATTTGCTTCCCACTGAACTAATTTGTTACACTAAAAAATTATTTTGTTAAGTTTAATATACTTGAAAAATGTTATCATTTGTCATTTGACACGTCTGTCTTCTTATTATGAAACAACTAAGATTCCTCCATAAAGAAAAGGAAAATTAACTCTAGTTGCAGAGTGTAAAAAAGCATTTCCAAAGATAGAAAATGTCAAGCAAATATGTTTCTATTATAGGTTCTGGGAAATATCTTGCTGTAGCATCCCATGACAGCTTTATAGATATATACAATGTAATGAGTAGTAAACGAGTAGGAATATGCAAAGGAGCTACCAGTTACATAACCCATATTGATTGGGATATTAGAGGTAAGACTTTAAATAACTTAATATTTGATAAAAGTTTCATTTGATTTAGTATAGCTATATTAGAGAAACAAAAAAGTGATTCAACAGATGAGTTTAGAAGAATTGGGGAAAACAACCATTATTCTCAAAATTATTTTTTACTATTTTACATCTGAAGATGAACACTATAGAGTTGAGACTTTTTCTTTTTTCTTTTCTTTTTTTGAGACAGGTCTCACTCTGTCACCCAGGCTGCAGTGCTGTGGTACAATCACAGTTTACTGCAACCTCGACCTCCTGGGCTTAAGTGATCCTCCCAACTCAGCCTCCTGAGTAGCTGGGACTGCAGGCATGCACTACCATGCCTGGCTAATTTTTAAATTTTTTGTAGAGACAGGGTCTCACTATATTGCCCAGGCTGGTCCCGAACTCCTGGACTCAAGCAATCCTCCCACCTTGGCATCCCAAAGTTCTGGGATTATAGGCATGAGCCACTGCACCCAGCCTACACTTTTCAATACTTCACCTAATATCATTCAAATAATAGTACAGTAAGTGATTAGTTGTTTAATTTGTAAAGTAATTTAAATATTATGCAAAAAATGTGTTGTGATGATGTATTAATCTCTGTTATATAAATGTGATATAAATAGACTATAGAAATGTTGGCCAGGTGTGGTGTCTCATGCCTGTAATCCCAGTACTTTGGGAGGCCAAGGCTGGAGGACTGCTCGACCCAGGGGTTTGAGACCAGCCTGGGCAACAGAGTGAGACCCCATTCCTAAAAAAAATGTAATACATTTTTAAAAAGAAAGATTAATTAAGATTTTAAAGTCATTTTTCTCATTGTCTGATATGCAATGCAATATATTCTTTAAAAAGAGTCATAATAATATAACATAAAGAACTTAATAAGTATCTTTGTATTTTAACAGAATGCATGGCATGTTACTGAGTTTAATATGTTTGGTAAACGTTAAGTATTTTAAATGCTCTCTTTTTAAGGATGTTATTGTTTCATGTATTCAGCTGTATAAATTGAGCATCATAAAGTTTTTCTAAATATAGTTAAACAGATACTTACACTTTAAAAAATATTTTAACATTTGTTTCTAGGAATTTTTTACATATGCATAACCAAAGAAATCATTTTTATGTATATACATATACAAAAATCAAACCACTTATGAATTTAGTTACATAATAATATGGAATTATAAAAATAAAATGCTCTTACTATATGTTGACTGCAGCAGAAAATAGGTTTTATATTTAAGCTGATTTTTTCCCATAAAACTTAAACATCATACTGATGGTATATGTATTTATATGTATTTTATATGTGTAAATATTTTTAAAAATTTTTTTTAAGGAAAGCTTTTACAGGTCAACACTGGTGCTAAGGAACAATTATTCTTTGAAGCTCCCAGAGGGAAAAAACAAACCATCCCCAGCGTGGAGGTAGGACAACAGTGGTGCTTGTAGTGTTGTTTATGTGAATAAGAGTGGCTAAAAAACTGATACCTACTTTCTATCGTTTAGTTACACATGAAATCTGTTCTCAAATTATTAAAATAATGGATATTCTTGAGTTTATTGAGTCAGAATACATGGGTGAAGGAAGAAACACTATATTAATAAAAGGAGTCAGCGGGCATGGTGGCTCATGCCTGTAATCCCAACAGTTTGGAAGTCAAGGCAGGCAGATTGCTTGTGCTCAGGAGTTCAAGACCAGACTGGAGAACATGTTGAAACCCTATCTCTACAGAAAAATACAAAAAATTAGTTGGGCATGGTGGCATGTGCCTATAGTCCCAATTACTTGGGAGGCTGAGGTGGGAGGATTGCTTGAGCCTAGGAGGTGGAGGCTGCAGTGAGCCATGTTCATGCCACTACACTCCAGCATGAGTAACACAGTGAGACCCTGTATTAAAAAAAAAAGGAATAAATCACTGGTATGGCTAGCTATGCTCCGTTACTTTCCTCTAAAGACAAGAAGCGTGAAATAGCAAATAGAAGACGTGTCATCTAAGATTGGAGTACTGCATATCTGTCATGTCCTTAGGAATCCATATGTCTAAGATGTTTGTTGGCAGATTACTGTTTTTGTTTTTTGTTTTTTTAAAAAAAGAAAACAAAACAAGAAAAATCGTGTTGCATTTTGTGCCTGACAATATTAGCCCTTTTTTTTTTTTTTTTTTTAACTTGATAGGAAGAGAAGCTTAACAAATTTAACATGAAAGTGGCTTAATGAAGGGAGGGACCATAAGTAAAAGTTCTAAATTTCTTCTAAGGGTTAGTTGGAAAACATACTTATAATGCATTATTAGAAATTTACGCCGGGCGCGGTGGCTCAAGCCTGTAATCCCAGCACTTTGGGAGGCCGAGACGGGTGGATCACGAGGTCAGGAGATCGAGACCATCCTGGCTAACACAGTGAAACCCCGTCTCTACTAAAAATACAAAAAACTAGCCGGGCGAGGTGGCGGGCGCCTGTAGTCCCAGCTACTCCGGAGGCTGAGGCAGGAGAATGGCGTAAACCCGGGGGG
>NC_045439.1:17831001-17859322 GCF_002776525.5 Piliocolobus tephrosceles
AAAAAAAAAAAAAAAAAAAAAAAAAAAAAAAAAAAAAAAAAAAGAAATTTAAACATGAACTGTAAGACTCTTACTTGATTATCCTGAAGTCAGAAACAGTTTTATTATTAACACTGTATGCTTAGCATCTAGAACACACAGTGGATATATGATTATATTCTGAATAATGCTATGTTAAAATTTTCTGCAGCAACTATTAGGCTCTGGGAAGCTATAAAACCAAGACAACTAATAATTTAACTATTTTTTCATTAAAACTTTCATTTTACTTGTGACACACATAATTACAAAGAAAAATGTTTACATTTTGGTTGTTAATATTTTAGGTTTGGATAATCCAAACTTACAGCATTGTTTTTCCTTCTTAGGTAGAAAAAATTGCTTGGGCATCATGGACAAGTGTACTTGGTTTATGCTGTGAAGGAATTTGGCCAGTAATTGGAGAAGTTACAGATGTAACAGCTTCTTGCCTCACGAGTGACAAAATGGTTCTAGCTACTGGGGATGATTTGGGATTTGTGAAGTTATTTAGATATCCTACTAAAGTATGTGTTTTTCTTTAACTTTCCTAATGATCATAAATTATGAAATGGTTAAGGTAATGTCCTGTCATAGCATTTCATTGTTATTAATTGTATATATGTAATATGTAATGTTGTAATATCAAAGGTTCAGAATTATGTTTCATATCTATAGCTTTTAAGTATTATAATTTATGATCCCATGCCTTAATTAAGTTATATATCATATCCTATAGTGTTTTTCAGTATTGACTAATATGAATATCCCTTTTACAAGAAACATCTTGGCTGGGGACAGGGGCTCATGCCTGTAATCCCAGCATGATACTTTGGGAGCCTGAGGTGGGAGGATCATTTGAGGCCAGGCATTTCAGGCCAGCCTGGGCAGCATAGAAAGACGTCCTCTCTACAAAACAGAGAAAAAAATTAGCCAGGCATTGTGGTAATGCCAGTAGTCCTAGCTACTCAGGAGGCTAAGGTGGGAAAATTGCTTGAGCCCGGGAGTTGGAGGCTACAGTGAGCTGTGGTCATGTTGTTGCACACCAGCCTGGGTGACAAAGCAAAATCCTACGTCAAAAGAGAGAGAGAGACATTCCTTTTATCCCCAATATTAACTTCAATAATTTTTCTATTTTTAATTAAATATATACTATTAACAGTAAATATAAACTCTTTATAGTTACAACCTCAAACTTTAAGTTGTTTAACCAATTAAATAGAAAATACTTACGCCTGTAAAATTAAACACCATTGATTGAATGTAATGAATGACTTTTTTGAAACCAAATAATACAGATTCTTTTTTTTCTGCTTTCGTAGCAGAATTTATGTGCATTTTAAATCATCAGCATCATTTGTTAATGATTTTCTGCTTAAAATTGGTATTTACTTGCTGCTTATGTATATTAAGATTTTTGTTGTTGTTGTTGTTTTTGAGATGGAGTCTCACTTTGTCGTCAGACTGGAGTGCAGTGGTGCGCTCTCAGCTCACTGCAACCTCTGCCTCCCAGATTCAAGCTATTCTCCTGCCTCAGCCCCCTGAGTAGCTGGGATTACAGGCTTGCACCACCAATTTTTTTGTATTTTTAGTAGACATGGGGTTTCGCCATGTTGGTCAGGCTGGTCTCGAGCTCCTGACCTTGTGAATCCCCCACTTCGACCTCCCAAAGTGCCGGGATTACAGGCGTGAGCCACTGGGCCCGGCCAACAGGTTCTTTGACATTCTACGTACCTATGCTACTGTGTGCTGTGCAAGTGCTTAATTCTTTTATCACTTCCCTCTGTTCAAACTACTGTAAAATATTAGGCTTTTGCTTAACACAGAAATAAAATTTATATATCAAGTCCAGATACAATGCATTTCTTTCTCTCTTTTTTAAGACAACGTCTCTCTCTCTCTGTCACCCAGGCACAATCATGGCTCACTGCAGCCTCGACCTCCCAGACCCAAGTTATCCTCCCACCTCAGTCTCTTGAGTAACTGGGACCACAGGCACATGCCACCATGCCTGGCTAATTAAATTTTTTTTTTTTTTTTTTTTTTGTAGAGGTGGGGTTTCCAGATGTTGCCTATGCTGCTCTCAAACTCCTGAACTTAAGTGATCCTCCTGCCTCGGCATCCTAAAGTGGTGGGATTACAGGCACAAGTCACTGTATCTGGCAGCATTTATTTCTTAATTCACAAATTAAGTTATATATTACACTCTGGCACCACCATGAACATAAAGATAAATTTGAAATAGGGCATGAAATCATATTGTGGTATTCAGTTCCTGGTGATCTTAAGTGTGGTCGTATTGAACTTATTTTTTAACCTGTTATTATTACTTAGTAATACTTTGAAAGCATCATTACGTATAATTAAATATTCTTCTCATCATTTTTTCTGGTGCTCATATTAGTATTTTTAGATCAGCAGTGAAATGAAAACACAGGTTTAAAAATTCTCATTGAAAACTCAGACACCCAAGAAAATATTCCACAGATTCCTGTTTTAGATACGTATAAATGGTAGGGTCTTGGTTGTTAACAATGTGTCCCACTAAAATATTTGCCAGAAACTTCACTTCCAGCATTCCAGATGGTGTACATCCCTAAAGAATAGGTTCTGGGATATTGGTCTACAGATTATTTTTTCACCTTAGTGTAGCAAGAACCACACAGTCTTAGAGAAACTACCTTCTTGCCATGCTTTGATGACAGATCCCTCACAACTTTTATTAAGAGTCATTATTCCTGCCAGGTGCAGTGGCTCACGCCTATAATCCCAGCACTTTGGGAGGCTGAGGCAGGTGGATCACCTGAGGTCAGGAGTTCGAGACCAGCCTAGTCAACATGGTGAAACCCCGTCTCTATTAAAAACAGAAAAAATTAGCTGGGCACGGTGGCGGATACTTGTAATCCCAGCTACTTGGGAGGCTGAGGCAGGAGAATCACTTGAACCAGGAGGCAGAGGTTACGGTGGGCCGAGATCACGCCACTGCACTCCAGTATCAAAAAAAAAAAAAGAGTCGTTATTCCTAGGGAATTCACAAATTTTGCTATCACTGTGTTTTGTATAAGACATCTCTCATTTTAACACCTTTGAAAAGATTTTAATGGAAAACCTGCTTTATGATGCTTTGATTTGAAATGTATGTAACTTGGTAATGCTAGATTTTAAAGTTGCCAGTATTTATAACTTAAACTTTTATTGTTATTTAAAAGGAAAATACATTTCTATGTGTATTGCTTACAAACAAAAGCACTGATGAATTAAGATGAAAGATATTTACATGGGTATATACATAGATGTGTACCAAAGCAATTGATAGTTACTTTTTGTTAACATACTCACGCTGCACATAGGCATGTGTATCCTTTCTCAGTTATTGCATCTATTTCCAACAGTAATACATCTGCTTAACCATTGTCTTTAATATATATACACTATTCCATATACATTGTAATTAACTATTACTTTGAACATTTAAGGTATTTAATTTTTTTCACTACTATAAGTAAATACCATGGTAAGTATTTTTTTACACATAGCATTTTTCTTAGCATAGATCCCTGAAAGGGAGATGGGTGAGTCAAATACAAGAACATTTTTATGCTTTTAATGCAGAATACCAACTTATTTTTTTAAGGAATTTTGCCTGGGGCACTAGCATTTTGTGAAACTACTGGTTTTATATCTTGTCCTTAACAGGTTTGGGAATTTGGTATCTTTTATTCTGCTGAGTTTCAGTATTTTCTCAAATTTTTTTTAACACATTGCATTTGAAATGATTAATTTCTAATTATTTATTAATAAAATAAATTCAAAATCATAATGGAAATATTTAATGAAATTTCTCAGAAAGATTTTTTGACTTTTCTTCCTCTTTAGGGGAAATTTGGAAAGTTTAAGAGGTATGTGGCCCATAGTACACATGTCACAAATGTTCGCTGGACTTATGATGACAGCATGTTGGTTACCCTAGGAGGTACAGATATGTCTTTAATGGTGTGGACAAATGAGATGGAAGGCTATCGAGAAAAAAGGCCTTGTGATAGTGAAGAATCCGACATTGATTCTGAAGAAGATGGGGGTATATCATTTTATAATACTTGAACAAAAATATTGGGAAAATTTAGCACAACTTATTTAAGCTGTAGAAGTTATAACAAGTAATAATAATATTTGAATAATTGTAGCATTACTGTTTTTAGTCTGTTTAATATCAAAATCCATTTTGTGACTCAAGAACAACAGGTTGCCATGAATTTATGACTTAGATGTTATTTGTCTTCAAATGAAGAATATCTAAATTTTAAATAAGTATTGTTAAGGTAAATTTTATATTGTTAAACCTCATATTTTAAAATAATTTTGATTTTCTTCTAATATACCAGTAGTATCAGCTCATTATAGAAAATGTATTTTACCATAAAAATTAAACACAGCCTCCATAATTTGACCACACAGAGGTAACACCTCTTTTAACATTTGGGGTATATCCTAAGATGTATGTAGCTAATATTTTTTTAAGAAAAGTGTGGTTGTATTGAACTTATTTTTTAACCTGCTATTATTACTTAATAATACTTTGAAAACATCATTACATATAATTAAATATTCTTCTACATCATTTTTTCTGGTTGCATATTACTTCATAATTTGCTTATAACAACTTAATTTATTTCATATTGTTGAACATCTTTGTATCCAGTTTATAAGATCATAATTGATCTTGGTTATTGCTTAAAGAATAACTCGTGTATTTTGACTGTAGGCTATGACAGTGATGTTACAAGGGAGAATGAAATCAGTTACACCATCAGAGCCTTATCAACAAATATTCGCCCAATGTTTGGAATCAAGCCTCATTTACAACAAAAAGAACCCTCAACTGATGAAAGGTAATAATTTAGTTTAATATTAGATGAAGAAAAAGATACTGTCATTAAAAATGGAATTTATCGGCCGGGCGCAGTGGCTCACGCCTGAAATACCAGCACTTTGGGAGGCCGAGGCAGGCGGATCACAAGGTCAGGCGATCAAGACTGTCCTGGCTAACTTGGTGAAACCTCGTCTCTACAAAAATACAAAAAAAATTAGCAAATTAGCTGGGCATGGTGGTGGGCGCCTGTAGTCCCAGCTACTTGGGAGGCTGAGGCAGGAGAATGGCATGAACCCAGGAGGCGGAACTTGCAGTGAGCCAAGATTGCACCATTGCAGTATGTCTTTAAATACCTTTTGGTATCAGCCTGGGTGATGTAGTGAGACCTTGTCTGTATGGAAATATAAAAATAATCCAGGTGTAATGGTGTGTGTTTATAGTCCTAACTACTTCAAAGGCTGAGCCAGGAGCATTGCTTGAGCCCAGGAAATTGAGATTGCAGTGAGTTAGGATTGGCGCCACTGTGCTCCTACCTGGGTGTCAGAATGAGGCCCTATCTCAAAAAAAAAAACCCGCAAAAAAAAAACCAAAAACAAAACCCTATTGGTGGTAACACTATGTATTAACACTAGTGGTTTAGGGAATTATGCATATATATAAGGTTGATACGATTCATCTTATTTGCTAACTTTTATAAATGTAGGTGATGAGGACGGAGGAGATAATAAAAACTGAATGCGATACCAAGTACTTTTTAAGAAGTATGTGAGCGGTATTGTGATTCAGTTTTGAAAAGCCCTGCCTATCCATGTGCCTTTATTCAAGCATAGACAATCCTCATTTCAAAAATTTTCTAAAAAGTCAGGTTGTCTTTAATGGGAGTTATTGGTTTTAGTCTAGAATCAGCAAATAAAAAAATAAAGACATATGCAAGGCCATTTTATGGGGAGGGATCACTTTTTTTTTTATACTTTAAGTTCTGGGATACGTGTGCTGAACGTGCATATTTGTTACATAGGTATACATGTGCCATGGTGGTTTGCTGCACCCATCAGCCCATCATCTACGTTAGGTATTTCTTCTAATGCTATCCCTCCCCTAGCTCCCCACTCCCTGACAGGCCCCTGTGTGTGATGTTCCCTTCCCTGTGTCCATGTGTTCTCATTGTTCACCTCCCACTTATGAGTGAGAACATGTGGTGTTTGGTTTTCTGTTCCTGTGTTAGTTTGCTGAGAATGGTGGTTTCCAGCTTCATCCATGTCCCTGCAAAGGACATGAACTCATCCTTTTTTATGGCTGCATGGTATTCCACGGTGTTTATGTGCCACATTTTCTTTATCCAGTCTATTATTGATGGGCATTTGTGTTGGTTCCAAGTCTTTGCTATTTTGAACAGGGCTGTAATAAACATATGTGTGCATGTGTCTTTATAGTAGAATGATTTGTAATCCTTTGGGTATATACCCAGTAATGGGATTCCTGGGTCAAATAGTATTCCTTGAGGAATTGCCGCACTGTTTTCCACAATGGTTGAACTAATTTACACTCCCACCAACAGTGTAAAAGTATTGCTGTTTCTCCACATCTTCTCCAGCATCTGTTGTTTCATGACTTTTTAATGATCACCGTTCTAACTGGTGTGAGATGGTATCTCATTGTGGTTTTTCTTTGCATTTCTCTAATGACCAGTGATGATGAGCTTTTTTTCATGTTTTTTGGCCGCATAAATGTCTTCTTTTGAGAAGTGTCTGTTAATATCCTTCGCCCACTTTTTGATGAGATTGTTTCTTTCTTGTAAATTTGTTTAAGTTCTTTGTAGATTCTGGATATTAGCCCTTTGTCAGATGGATAGATTGCAAAAATTTTCTCCCATTCTGTAGGTTGCCTATTCACTCTGATGATGGTTTATTTTGCTGTGCAGAAGCTCTTGAGTTTAATTAGACCCATTTGTCTGTTCTGGCTTTTGTTGTTATTGCTTTCAGTGTTTTAGTCATGAAGTCTTTGCCCATGTCTATGTCCTGAATGGTATTGCCTAGGTTTTCTTCTAGGTTTTTATGGTTTTAGGTCTTACGTTTAAGTCTTTAATTCACCTTGAGTTAATTTTTGTATAAGGTGTAAGGAAGGGGTCCAGTTTCACTTTTCTACGTATGGCTAACCAGTTTTCCCAACACCATTTATTAAAGAGAAAATCCTTTCCCATTGCTTGTTTTTGCCAGGTTTGTCAAAGATCAGATGGTTGTAGATGTGTGGTGTTATTTCCGAGGCCTCTGTTCTGTTGCATTGGTCTATATATCTGTTTTGGTACCATTACCATGCTGTTTTGGTTACTGTAGTATAGTTTGAAGTCAGGTAGCGTGATGCCTCCAGCTTTGTTCTTTTTACTTAGGATTGTCTTGGCTATATGGGCTCTTTTTTTGGTTCCATGTGAAATTTACAGTAGTTTGTTCTAATTCTGTGAAGAAAGTCATTGGTAGCTTGATGGGGGTAGCACTGAATCTACTTTAAACCAACAAAGATCAAAAAAGACAAAGAAGGGCATTACATAATGGTAAAGGTATCAATGCAACAAGAAGACCTAATTTTCCTGAATATATGTGCACCCAATACAGGAGCACCCAGATTCGTAAACCAAGTTCTTAGAGACCTACAGAGAGACTTAGACTCCCACAAAATAATAATGGGAGACTTTAACACCGCACTGTCAGTATTAGATCAATGAGATGGAAAATTAATAAAGATTATCAGGAGTTGAACTCAGCTCTGGACAAGCGGAGCTAATAGACATCTACAGAACTCTCCACCCCAAATCAACAGAATATACATTCTTCTCAGCACCACATCACACTTATTCTAAAATTGACCACATAATTGGAAGTAAAACACTCCTCAGCAAATGCAAAAGTATGGAAATCATAACAAACAGTCTCTCAAACCACAGTGCAATCAAATTGGAACTTAGGATTAAGAAACTCACTCTAAACCACACAACTACATGGAAACTGAACAACCTGCTCCAGAATGACTACTTGGTAAATAGCGAAATTAAGGCAGAAATAAATAAGTTCTTTGAAACCAATGAGAACAAAGACACAGCATACCAGAATCTCTGGGACACAGCTAAAGCAGTCTTTAGAGGGAAATTTATAGCCCTAAATGCCCACAGGAGAAAGTGGGGAAGATCTAAAGTCAACACCCTAACCTCACAGTTAAGAGAACTAGAGAAGCAAGAGCAGACAAATTCAAAAGCTAGCAGAAGACAAGAAATAACTAAGACCAGAGCACATTTGAAGGAGAGAGAGAGACACAAAAAACCCTTCAAAAAAATCAGTGAATCCAGGAGCTGGTTTTTTGAAAAGATTAACAAAATAGATAGACCACTAGCCAGACTAATAAATAAGAAAAGAGAGAAGAATCAAAAAGACACAATAAAAAATGATAAAGAGGATATCACCACTGACCCCACAGAAATACAAACTACTGTCCGAGAATACTATAAATACCTGTACGCAAATAAACCAGAAAATATAGAAGTGGATAAATTCCTGAACACATACACCCTCCCAAAACTAAACCAGAAGAAGTGGAATCCCTGAATAGACCAATAACAAAGTGTGGAATTGAGGCAGTAATTAGTAGCCTACCAACCAAAAAAAGCCCAGACAGATTCACATCTGAATTCTGCCAGAGGTACAAAGAGGAGCTGGTACCATTCCTTTTGAAACTATTCCAAACAATAGAAAACGAAAGACTCCTCCCTAACTCATTTTATGAGGCCCACATCATCTTGATACCAAAACCTGGCAGAGACACAACAAAAAAAGAAAATTTCAGGCCAATATCCCTGATAAACATCGATGCAAAAGTTCTCAATAAAATACTGGCAAACCGAATCCAGCAGCACATCAAAAAGCTTATCCACCACAATCAAGTCGGCTTCATCCCTGGGATGCAAATCTCATTCAACATACCAAAATCAATAAATGTAATCCATCACATAAACAGAACAATGACAAAAACCACATGATTATCTCAAAAGATGAAGAAAAGGCCTTCGATACAATTCAACACCCCTTCATGCTAAAAACTCTCAATAAACTAAGTATTGATGGAACATATCTCAAAATAATAAGAGCTATTTATGACAAACCCACAGCAAATATCATACTGAATGGACAAAAACTGAAAGCATTCCCTTTGAAAATGGGCACAAGACAAGGATGCCCTCTCTCACTACTCCGATTCAACATAGTGTTGGAAGTTCTGGCCAGGGCAATTAGGCAAGAGAAGGAAATAAATGGTATTCAAATAGGAAAAGAGGAAGTCAAATTGTCTCTGTTTGCAGAGGACATGATGGTATATTTAGAAACCTCTTTTGTCTCAGCCCAAAATCTCCTTAAGCTGATAAGCAACTTCAGCAAAGTCTCAGGATACAAAAATCAATGTGCAAAAATCACAAGCATTCCTATACACCAATAATAGACAAACAGCCAAATCATGAGTGAACTCCCATTCACGATCGCTACACAGAAAATAAAATACCTAGGAATACAACTTACAAGGGATGTGAAGGACCTCTTCAAAGAGAGCTACAAACCACTGCTCAAGGAAATGAGGACACAAACAAATGGAAAAACATTACATGCTCATAGATAGGAAGAATCAATATTGTGAAAATGGCCATACTGCCCAAAGTAATTTAGAGATCACTTTTTTTTTTTTTTTTTTTTTTGAGACGGAGTCTGGCTCTGTTGCCCAGGCTGGAGCGCAGTGGCCGGATCTCAGCTCACTGCAAGCTCTGCCTCCCAGGTTCACACCATTCTCCTGCCTCAGCCTCCCAAGTACCTGGGACTACAGGCGCCCGCCACCTCGCCTGGCTAGTTTTTTGTATTTTTTTAGTAGAGACGGGGTTTCACCGTGTTAGCCAGGATGGTCTCGATCTCCTGACCTCGTGATCCACCCGTCTTGGCCTCCCAAAGTGCTGGGATTACAGGCTTGAGCCACCGCACCCGGCTGAGATCACTTTTTAATAAAGTCTCTGAGCTAGATGACAGATTAAGAAATAAATTGTGAACCTGATCTTTTCAAAATCAAAGGTGGTAAACAATAAAAATGGTTATGGAGCAGTGAATGGCATGGACTTCCGAAGCAAAGAGGTTTAAAGAACAAAAGAGGAAAAGGTAACCAGAAACAGTAAGAAGAAACAGAGGGAGTGGGAGGTAGGAACAGCCTTGGGAGGTGAGAACAAGGCTGTGGTGAGGAAAACTTTATTATGAAAAGTTAGTAGAACAATTTGAGGGAGAAATTAAAAATAAAAGGGAATTCATTCACAGTTGAACAGGATTTGTAGAAAATTCAAGCAAATTTGTGGCCATTTCGGATAGTGCTGAAGAGTTTTGGAACTCAGAGAGATAGAAGTGACATTACAGGAAAGCTTTGTCAGAGGGATTTGAGTTTGCACCTATGGGTTTTATATTCGGGGAAAGTGATGAAGTTAAGGTGAAAAACACATTAGTAATGGGGAAGGGGAGAACTGAGAGATTTTGTGAATTGACTGACCCCAGCATTACCAGGGAAGCTGTAGATGGAATGTTAAGGACACAGTGCCTCCTCAGCTCCTCTTCCAGGTGTCGTTTGCTGATGGTGTACCTCATGTACCTCAGGTCATAGCAATGGGAGGTCACCTAAGGAAGGGGGATGGAGAGTGATCATCCAGTTTTTCATTATGTATAAAGAGGCAAAGTATTAAATTAGGGGTATTTTTAAGAAAGCACAGTATACCATAATCTAAGTACTTGTACAGAATTCCATATTCCATGTTTCAAGTAACTTGCTAGAATACAGCATCGTATAGTGCAAAGGACATGAATTCTGGAGTCAGACAAATGGGTAAAATACTCATTTTTATCATTACCGGTTGTGTGAGTTTGAAATATTATTCAATCTTTCTGAACCTCAGTTTCCTAAGTGGCAAAATGAATGTTATAATCCCTAACTTATGGTGTATTTCAAGTTGTAAATGAAATAATGTAAATCAAGAATTTAGATAGTGGGTCTTCACCAATGACACCTTATCCCTTAGAATGAAATAAAAGTTAACTGAGGAGATACCTGGTAAATACTTAAACATTATTTCTGAAATTAAATATTCACAAAGCAATAAGCACTACATATGTATTTATTAGAGAAATACAGATAAATATGAAAATGGAATATTATTTAAATATTCTAATTAGAATATTTGAAGTAGAGTGCTTAATATGACTTAAGGAAAATTATGTCTCCTAAGTAATGAAAAGTGAAAAGTGTTCTGTGGGGAGAAGGAGCTCTAGACATTCCCATAAATTTCTTTCATTTGTTATATTGATTTTTTTAAAAAAATTATTTATCGGATAAATTTGGTATGTCAGAAAATGTGACCTAATTGTAATCTGTAGACTGCTTCATTCACGGTAAAACACTTAAATGTAAATTTCCACCCATTGCTGAAGTGAGGCATGTTCTAATAGATGGAAATATTTTACTACTCATGAAGAATGATTAACGCTGTCATAACTGTAACCTTTGATGTTAGTTTGTTTATTCTGCAGCTGTTTCCTAATTTTTCAAATTGCTTTGCATTTTGTTCTCAATATACTTTACAATTTCAACCCTGCTGAATATTTTGAAAATGACAAGGTGTGGGGAGGGAGACAGGGGATCTGTTGGACCCCGTGGCAGGGTCCAAGCACTGCTCTTTGCCTTAAAAAAAAAAAAAAAATGAAAAAATGACAAGGCAGAAGTAATTGATGTGACTTCATTTTCACAAAATGAAAAAAAATCAAAGGAGATTAAAAATGAAGAGATTCGTATCTCTTTTTACCAACTTAGAATATTTGTGAGAAGGTAATATGGTTCATGGTTTATTTAAATAATTGCTTTTTTAAGTAACATGTATTACTGTCATAAATATGAAATAAAACACTTTATATGCAAAACAAGCCAAGTGCTGTGCCTCATTCCTGCAATCTCAGTGCTTTAGGAGGCTGAAATGGGAGGACTGCTTGAGACCAGGCATTTAGCACCAGCCTGGGTAACACAGCACGACCCCATTTCTTCAAAAAATAGAAAAATTAGCCAAGAATGGTAGTACGTGCCTGTACCAGGAGGTTCCTACTCAGGAGGCTGAGCAGAAGGATTGCTTCAGCTCAGGAGTTGGAGGCTCCAGTGAGCTATGATCGCACCCTTGCACTCCACCTATGGCAGCAGAGTGGGATCCTGTCTCTGGGAAAATAAATAAATGAAAAAAAAAAATTAAAAGCAATTAAATACTTATCAAATATTCACTTAAAAGGAAAAATGGCTTCTGATGACAATAACCATCCTATTTGGTTGATACTTTTGTGGATTTTTTTTCCTACGTGATAATTTAATATTTTTTAATAAACGTTTTTGTTTTTTTGTTTTGTTTTGTTCTTTTGAGACAGAGTCTTGCTGTGTTGCCCAGGCTGGAGTGTAGTGGCATGATCTTGGCTCACTACAACCTCCACCTCCTGAGTTCAAACATTTCTCCTGCCTCAGCCTCCCGAGTAACTGGGATTACCGGCACGCACCACACACCCAGCTAATTTTTGTTATTTTTAGTAGAGACGGTGTTTCACCATGTTGGCTAGGCTGTTCTTGAACTCCTGACCTCAAGTGATTCACCCACCTCAGTCTTCCCATTACAGGCATGAGCCACCTTGCCTGGCCAATAAATGTTTTTATAACAAATATTATGTATTTAAAGTAGTTATTTTTTGTCAAATTTTCAATATTTGTGAATAAAAATATTTAAATCAATGTTTAAATCAATGTGACATAAGTTAGACATTTTTGTATTTCCTTAAAATTCTGTTGACATGTTGCCTTTCTTCTGTTTGCTAAAATGCTCTATTCTATTCATCATCAAATTTTATATGTTTTCCTACTTTTTTCCCCCTTGCTCCTTTTGAAGGCAGGGAGTAGTAAGGTAAGTGTTTTATAAAAGAAAATATTTTATTCAAAAATTTACCCTTTATTTTATTCTTTATAGTATTTTAAGGTATTTATTTTTCCCTATAAAACATTTAACTACATTTGTCAACAAAGCATTATAAAATGAAGTAGGACAAATTCTATGAAAGAGTTGCATTTTTAGATAGTATATATGGTTTTTATTATAAGGGTCTTCATTATGATAAATTGTTTTACATATGACTGTACAAACTACTACAATGCAAATAAATAGTTTTGGTTTTCCTTAAGTTTCAGAAGCTCGTAAAAACAGACCTAACCACACATATATTTAAGTGAAAGACTATTCAATTTTAAACCTGTTAACACAATTTAGTGCATGTTTAATCTATTCATTCATTTTAAAAGATGAAAAGAGGGTAACTATGATATTTGTATGTTTAATAAAATGACATGTAGGAAAAGACTCTTTGGGGGTACTTTTATATTTACCTTTGGTGATATGAAAATGTCTTGAAAGAGTTTCTGAAACAAGACAGTGTGGAAATGGCTAGTCTGTGTTATAAGTTAAAAAAGGTATTATGGCTGGGCATGGTGGCTCAGGCCTGTAATCTCAGCACTTTGGAAGGCCAAAGTGGGAGGATTGCCAGAGCCTGGGAGTTCAAGACCAGCCTGGACAACATAATGAGACCCTGTTTCCACAAAAAATAAAAGTAAAAATAAATTAGCTGGGTGTGGTGGCAGCCCTGTGGTCCCAGCTACTCAAGAGGCTGAGGTGAGAGGGTCTCTTGAGCCTGGGAGTTTGAGGCTGCAGTGAGCTGTGATTGCACCACTGCACTCCAGCTTGGGCAACACAGCAAGACCCTGTTTTGGGGGCCGGGGGTTGGGGGTAAGGTATCACTAGGAAAATGCTGGGAGATAAGGATGAAAACTGTAAATTTGAGACCAGATTGTGCAGAAACTCAAATAATAGGCACCTGTTAATATTAGATCTGCAGCAGGAATCTGTCGTCTGTTTTAAGCAGAATAGTGTGTACAAAGATATGAGTTCAGAGTATGAAGCAACCTCTAAAGTGGGCCATAAAATCTTATACTATTTTACCAGAAATAAAGCACCCGGATCTAGCCTCACATCTAGAATAGCTTGCTCAGTACTGATGTCTGCATTTTAAAGGAGACTTGAATAGTTTATAATGGGCTAAAAGAAAGCACAGGAGGAAGGAAGGTTGGGAGGCCACTTCATATAAAGAAAAGTTAATTGACCAGGTGCGGTGGTTTATACCTGTAATCCCAGCACTTTGGGATGTTAAGTTTGGAGGATCGGTTGAGGGCAGAAGTTAAAGATCAGCCTGGCCAACCTCATGAGACACCATCTCTACAAAAAAAACTTAAAAAAATTACCTGGGTGTGGTGGTGTGCACCTGTGGTCCCAGCTACATGGGATGCTGCGGCAGGAGGATCTCTTGAGCCTGGGAGGTCAAAGCTTAACAAAGCCATGATCACACCACTGCACTCTAGCCTGGGTGGCAGAGCAAGACCCTGTCTCAAAAAAGTAATTATTATTATTCTGGGAATCTTGTTTCAAAACAAGAAAACTAAATGGAGATATCATTGTTATCTTGGACATGAATGACTTTTTATGTAGAAGTGACCTCCCTGTCACAAGCAGTATTTATACAGAGTTTGGATGACCAGTTGTCATCAATGCTATACAATGATTGTTCTAGACATGTAAAGAAGGTTCCTGGTCTCAGTGGGAGAATGGATGAAATGACTTTTGTGATTCCTTCCAGTTTTGTTTTGATCGTTATGCTATTAAGAGAGAGAGAAAAAAAACTTTTTAAAGATTACTTCTTTTACTAGCAAAATTCTAAATTCAGTATAGTCCCGAGTGACTAATTCTGCCTGCTTGGATTCACTGACTGGGGAACCCTCTTAGGTCAGAACAGGTGGAACTTAGGCTCTTTAGACAATTTCCTTTGAAGTATCTCCAGTGCTACCAGCTTTTTAAACTATCATTTTAGTGCCAGTGCCCGTTCTTAAAAATAAGCTTAAATGTTTTGTTTAAAATTCAGATTACATTGCAGAAAAATAAGAATGGCAAGCTTTAAAGTTCACAACATAAAATATATTGAATTCTCATTTATTTGTTTTTTTCTTTTTTCACCTTTCTTGTGATTCCCTGTTATTATTGAAGTTTTGGGTTTTTTTTTGAGACAGAGTCTCACTCTGTTGCCTAGGCTGAGTACAGTGATGTGATCACAGCTCACTGCAGCCTTTACCTTCCAGGTCAAGTGATTCTCCCACATCAGCCTCCCTTGTAGCTGGGACTATAGGTGCATGCCACTAGGCCTGGCTAATTGTGTTTTTTATAAAGAATGGGGTCTCATGGTGTTGCCCAGGCTGGTCTCAAACTCCCAGGCTCAAGCAATCGTCTTGCTTCGGCCTCTCAAAGTGCTAGGATTACAGATGTGAGCCACTGTGCCCAGTCTTATGCCTTTTCTCTTTTTTTTCTTTTTTTTGTTTTCTTTTAGGCGGAGTTGCACTCTGTTGCCCAGGCTGCGGTGCAGTGGCGTGGTCTTAGCTTGCTGCAACCTCTGTTTCCTGGGTTCAAGCAATACTCCTGCCTCAGCCTCCTGAGTAGATGGGATTACAGGTGCCTGCCACCGTGCCTGGCTAATGTTTTTTGTATTTTTAGTAGAGATGGGATTTCACCATGTTGGCCAGGCTGGTCTTGAACTCCTGACCTTGTGATCCTCCTGCCTCAGCCTCCCAAAGTGCTGGGATTATAAACTGAAAACAAGAAGCCTTTAATATTATGCGATATAGTTGTCTGCAATTAAACGTGTTAAAATATTTTATTACAGGAGGTATTTCACTAGTGTTTTCAATTCAAATTTATGTTGTAATCTTTTTCCCTCTTTATCTGCTGCTGAAAAGAGGTTCCAGGTAATCCTCTCTTTGCTGTGTTTACAAAGCCTAACTTTGTATTTTTGTCATCTCCCATATTAGCATTAATGGGATACTATGTTACTTGGTGTTCTTTACCTCTCCACAATTTTGCACATTTTTTTGCTTTGGAATTGGTACCAATGAAATGAATAGCATCTTAATTATTAGACTTACTCTGTATAAGTAACTGTACTACTAAAACTTATCCATTCAACTTGTATAATTTTATAAGTTATATAACTTTATTTTAAGCAATGATATACTTTATATAAGTGATCTTTATAAAAATTAAAATATGCTTAACTGATCTTTATAAAAATTAAAATATGGTTAATTGTTACATAGGATATAGATAAAAATTACCTGTTTATTGTTTGGGTTACATTTAAAGCTGTCAGACAGTAACATCGAATAATGTTCACCAACAAAACTGACTTGGGGAAAAAAGCAAGGCTTCCATCATTCTTTGAAATGGTCCTATCAGAAATATTTTTAAATGTTAAATATGGTAAATTCAGTTTTATTTTTACTTGTGGACATCCAAAAATGTGTATGAAGAAGGTTTGAAACCAAAATTTCTATAACTTGAAAAAATTGTTTATTCTTGAAAAGGATGTTTACTTTTTATAACACCAGTCATGCTTATATATTTTATATGCTGCCTCATATTGCTATTAACATCCCGTTCATTTCTTATTGGATGTTTAAGATATAACACATTTACTTTTATTGATGTATAACTTGACAACCGTTTTGAAAATGCAAGTATATTTTATGTCTTTAATTTTATGAGACTTGTTCATAAATGTTGGAGTCTTTTACATGGGAAAGTTAATTTGTATCATTTCCTGATTTAGGTGTTACAAATTGAATATTAACTTAAAATTTGGAAAGGGATTGGTGCATGATTGCTTTAAATTCAGTGTTCCGGTTATTCAATATGTGAATAATGGTTGAGATAAAAAATAATAAACTAAATTGCATTTTTAAAAAATTAAAGGTTCTAGAGAAGAGCTTCTATATTTAAATAATTTAGACTGTGAGCTCAATACACCTATTGGGACAGGGCACATTATAAATAGATCCTGAACAGAGAAGCAGGGCTAGATTTGAGAGCTACTGTGTAGGCAAAGTTGATAAATTTTAGTAAATAGTGGGAATAACGGAAGAGAAAGAGTTGGAAGCAATAATAATAGTAATTTCCTTTTATAGTGTGTTGTATGGTTTACAGTGCTTTGTGACTATAAAATGTCTTCCTTGAGTAACCATCTGATGGCAAGGCCATTAACCAGTACTAGGGACTTCAGCAAGTAGACAAGGTGAAGGGCATGGAGACACAGATGAGTACAAATTTGAACTCACATGTGATTTATGTTGCTAACAGTGTGGAACGTTCATAAAAATATTATGAAAATTCACTTTCAAGAAGGATGTATTGAATACCTGCCATGTGAAGATACTCTGTTAGATACTTTAGAACAGTAATCCAGGCTTTGTTGTTAATGCACCCATCAAGAAATATTTGAGTATGTTAAATTAACATTTTCCCATTGTTTATAAACAATCTACTTTTGTGCTATTATGTTATTTACATTATGATACGTACATGAAAGAAATTAAACGTAAGGCTGTGCACAGTGGCTCACACCTGTAATCCCAGCACTTTGGGAGGCCAAGGCAGGCGGATCACTTGAGGCCAGGAATTCAAGACCAGCATGGCCAACATGGTGAAACCCCATCTCTACTAAAAATACAAAAATTAGCTGGGTTGTGGTGGTGCACGCCTGTTGTTTCAGTTACTGGGGAGGCTGAGGCACAAAAATTGCTTGAACCTGGGAGGCAGAGTTTGCAGTGAGGTGAGATCGTGCCACTGCACTCCAGCCTGAGTGACAAAGTGAAACTTGGTCTTAAAAAAAAAAAAAAGAGAGAGAGAGAGAGAAAGAAAGAAGAGAAGAGGCTGGGTGTGGTGGCTCACTCCTTATCCTGTAATCCCAGAACTTTGGGAGGCCGAGGTGGGCCAGTCACCTGAGGTCAGGAGTTTGAGACCAGCCTGGCCAACATGGTGAAACCCCATCTCTACTAAAAAAAAATACAAAAATTAGCTGGATGTGGTGGCATACACTTGTAATCCCAGCTACTCGGGAGGCTGCGGCAGGAGAATCGCTTGAATCCAGGAAGTAGAGGTTGCAGTGAGCCAAGATTGCACCACTATACTCCAGCGTGGGTGACAGAGTGAGACTCCATCTCAAAAAATATATATAAAATGAATAAAAGTTGTAATATTTTCTTTCTACCTTCCTGCTTTAGAAGCTCTCAAGATGAAGAGGGCAGTCTAGAGGACCACAGACAGAATGGGTCATCTTTGGGAAGGTGTGACAAGACACCTCTCTGGGAGGGACGGTGTGAGAGGCTCAGTGAAGGCACTGAGTGCTACATGCCTTTCCACCTTCCCACTTCTCTGTTGCAGGCCTCCGGTGAGCAGAGCCCCACCACAGCCAGAGAAACTCCAGACAAACAATGTAGGCAAGAAAAAGAGGCCTATAGAGGTAAGGAAAATTCACTCTCCAGTGTTACTGAAGTGTATCCAGAGTTCCTTTTTATTAAAACATCCAAGTCTTATCATTAGTTTTCGTGAAAGTAAGTGTATTAAGTGCTCTTTTTTGTTTGACTTAATTCTTATGTAAGTCTGAGTTTTGGATTGATATTCTCTGGTTATCTTAATTTTTTAAATTAGTCTTCCTTTTGCTTTGCTGTGAATAATACCGTAATTGAACTGAATCTCAGAGAACCCCTAAACCTCAGTATATGTGAATGATCTTTTGCTTACAGAAGCACAGACACCTTGGCAGTACCTAAAACTTAGTGGCTTGAATTTGTAAATTAAAGAGTGAAATACTTACACCAAATGGGAATTTTGACCCTGTGCGATATATTCACTGTACAGGGTTCATGAAGGCTAGTTCTCCTTCTGTCTCTGCTCCCAACCAAAGTAGCCTTCCATAATAATTGAGGAAGAAGGAAGGCTCTCCAGGCATTTCATAATCCCAGTATCAGCAGCAAACAACCAAACTCTGCTAAATCAAACATAAACAAGTGTAAAGCTGTGTGATGGTGATTGCTGTATTGCTGTAGCTCCCTCCCCAACCCAGTCCTACAAAGTCAATGAAATGTACATTTTCAGTTGCAGAATTATCTGCCAGACCTTTAGCATGAATTGTCCGAGACAGTATACTTAGTTTTTGTCCACCGACAATGAAGGTACTGTTTGGATTCTTCAAAGTATGTGACTTGTACATAATTTATCCTAACTCGTGTATGTAGGTCAGATATTTTGATTAACAATGAACATAAAATTGTCTTCTTTTGGACACAAAAAATACAGTCCCTCTACGTCCATGGGGGATAGATTCCCCTTGGGGATGCCAAAATCCACAGGTGCTCAAGTGCCTTATATAAAAAGGCATAGTAATTTGCATATAACCTATGCACATCCTCCTGCATACTTTAAACCATCTGTAGATTACTTATAATACAATGTAAATGCTGTATAAATATTTGCTATACTATATTGTGTTTTAAATGTTATTTTTTATTGTTTTTTTCCCCAATATTTTCTATCTGGAATTGGTTGAATTCTTGAATATGTAAGGCCAACTGTACCTCAGTGTTTAACATGTGAAATCTTAAGAACTAAAGTTCTTGGTATCAGACTACCTTATGATTCCATTTTCCTTTTTCATAACTTTATATAGAAAAGTATAGAATGTATGTTTAAGCTGCCCAAAACAGGTTATATAAAGAAGTATGACTAGCTTAATTTTGTATATGAAATTTGTAAAATATCAAAAATGCATACTCCATTTTGACTGCAGACACTAGTATTATGTATACAACAAAACAATGGTGAACATTTAGACATGAGGAAGAATATAATGGTCTTATTATTATCATTATAGGACCTTGTGTTGGAGCTCGTTTTTGGTTATCGAGGCAGAGACTGTAGGAATAATGTTCACTATTTAAATGATGGTGATGATATAATTTATCACACTGCATCCATTGGAATTCTGCACAATGTTGCTACAGGTAGGAAACCCTGATTCTCCATCCCTCTATCACTTTTTTTAACTTAGAAATTTTGATCTAGCTGCTTAAAATCTTTGTTAAAGCTATAAATAGTAATTTAAATGTAGGAGAAACCCTCCAGAATAAAAATATTTCATATTTCAGAACTTTCTAGTAATATTTCAAGTAAACAAATTTCGGTTTTAATAGAGTATAATACAGCAGAAAAGGAATTCATAATGCAGAGTGCTCATAAGTCTATTAGAAGTAAAGGTTTACTGTATGTTAAAACCATGTTTTATACTGAAACCATTGGTAACTTTAATTCTGTTTCCCCATAACCTCATGATGAGAATAAATGGTTTGGATGGTTGTTTCTGATAGTGATTGAATGTAGCATGTTGGGTGAGTGATTGCTGGGGCTGGGAGTGTTCTTACTGAGGCCTTGGAAAGCCAAGGAAGAAAGACTTAAGAAAGCTGTTTATCTGTGGCTCTATGATGATGCCTTGTTTGACCCAAGAAGGTAAGAAAATTATTTCTTGATGTTCATTTAACTGATTGGATTATTCAATTGGATTATTCAAGAGCAAATAACATTCTCTTAGCATCATAGTGACATTAAGTATTTAATTTTGAATTGTTTTATTACAATTTAATGGCAAACTTCATAAAAGTCTGAAAGTTAGAAGTAAAAAAAAGGTTATCTAGTTCATTCTTGTTTTCCTCTGATAGCTTCATTCCAAATGGGTAAAGAGTAGATTGATGATGTAAATTATAATCCACCGCCCCTTGTTGGTATTAACCGTTAATATGATCTTTCTATTTTGGTTTCATAAAGAAAAGGATTCACCAGGATCACACAGAAATCAGTGGCAATTTTCTATTTAATAATTTGGGCCATTTAAAACATACTGGTTAGAGAGAAAAATCCTTCTTAATCGAGGTATCACGTATCTGTCCTTCAGAGAGAATGAGGAAGAGTAAGATAAGACAAACAAGAAAGGACTGTATATGTAAACGCTCATGTTTATACTTAAATTTTTATTTTTACTTTTCTGATTTGTAATTAATCACCTTTCTCGTGGTGGGGTGTCTAGAGAGAGGGCAGATGGAGACTAGGCCACCTGCTTTAGTTTTTACTATATTTGGTTTCTCACCAGTTTGAGGATACATTGTTCATAGTCTAGGAAGTGGATTTGCCATAAATGATTCATTATTTTGAGGTGTGTTCCTTCAATTCCTAGTTTGTTGAAGGTTTTTAACATGAAAGGGATGCTGGATTTTATGGAAAGCATTTTCCATATCTGTTGAGATAATCATATGGTTTTTGTTTTTAATTCTGTTTATATGGTAAATCACATTCATTAATTTGCATATGTTGAACCAACCTTGCATGCTAGGAATGATGAAGCCTGCTTGATCATGGTGAATTAATTTTTTGATGTCCTGCTGGATTTTGTTTGCTAGTATTTTGTTGAGACTTTTTGCATCTATGTTCATCATAGGGATGATGGTCTGTAGTTTTCTACAAGCATATTGGCCTGTAGTTTTCTTTTTTCATTGTGTCTTTGGCAGGTTTTGGTATGAGGGTGGTACTGGCTTCACAGAATGAGTTAGAGAGGAATGCCTACTCTATTTTTTGGAATAGTTTCAGTAGGATTGGCACCAGCTTTTCTTTGTACGCCTGGGAGAATTCAGCTCTGAATCCATCTGGTCCAAGGCTTTTTTTTTTGGGATGGAGTCTTGCTGTGTCACCCAGGCTGGAGTAGCAGTGGCACATTCTTGGCTCACTGCAAGCTCCGCCTCCCAGGTTGACGCCATTCTCCTGCCTCAGCCTCCCGAGTGGCTGGGACTACAGGCGCCCGCCACTACACCCAGCTAATTTTTTGTATTTTTAGTTTTTAGTAGAGATGGGGTTTCACCGTGTTAGCCAGGATGGTCTCGATCTCCTGACCTCGTGATCCACCTGCCTCAGCTTCCCAAAGTGCTGGGATTACAGGCATGAGCCACCGCACCCGGCCTGGTCCAGGGCTTTTTGATAGGTTGACAGGTTTTTTATTACTGATTCAGTTTTGGAACTCATTATTGGTCTGTGTAGGTTTTCAATTTCTTCCTGATTCAATCTTGGGAGGTTGTGTATTTCTAGGAATTTATCTCCTCTAGATTTTTCTTCTTCTTCTTTTTTTTTTTTTAGAAGCCCACAACTAATATCATAGCCTCTAGATCTTCTAGATTGTGTATTTATAGGTGTTCATAATCGTCTCTGAGGGCCTTTTGTATTTTTGTGAGATTGATTGTAATGTGATCTTTGTCATTTTTGATTGTGTTTATTGGGATCTTCTTTGTTTTGTTAATCTAACTAGTGGTCTGTTGATCTTGTTTATATTTTCAAAAAACCGATTTTTTTATTTTGTCGATTCTTTGTATGGATGTTTGGGTCTCAGTATTGTTCATTTCTGCTCTGATTTCGTTATTTATTTTCTTCTGCTAGCTTTGGGGTTGCTTTGTTCTTATATTTCTGTTTCCTCCAGGTGTGATGTTAGATTGTTAATTTGAGATCTTTCTAACGTTTTGAGATAGACATTTAGCACTGTAAGCTTTCCTCTTAACACTTAACATGCTTTTGCTGCATACCAAAGATTTTGGCATGTTGTGTCTCTGTTTTAATTTACGTTGAAGATTTTTAAAAAAAATTTACCTTAATTTCATTGTTTATCCAAAAGTCATTCAGGACAAGTTGTTTAATTTTTATGTAATTGTGGTTTTGGGAGATCTTCTTGGTGTTGATTTCTATTTTCCACTGTGGTTAAGAGAGTATGGCAGATATTATTTCAGTTTTCTTAAATGTATTGAGACTTGCTTTATGGCTGAACATGTGGTCAATCTTGGAGTATGTTTTATGTGCAGATGAGAAGAATGTATACTCTATGGTTGATGGGCAGAGTGTTCTGTCTTTTATGTCCAGTTGGTCAAGTATTTAATTCAAGTCCAGAATTTGTTAGTTTTCTACCTTGATGATCTGTCTAACACTATCAGTGGATTGTTGAAGTGCCCCACTTTGATTTTTGTTTTGCTTTTTTGTGGGCCTAGTATTATTTATGGTTCTCTATCCTCTGGATCCAAGCTACTGCTCTGAACTCATTTTCTACCTCTTCATTTTATTTGCACATATCTATCTTTATTCCCTTCTGCATGGACTACTGTCATAGTCTTACAAGGTCTCTTTACTGTCACTACTACCAGGTGAATCACATTATACTCATTTGATCAAAAAACTTCAGTTTCTGCTCGGCACGGTGGTTCATGCCCGTAATCCCAGCATTTTGGGAGGCTGACATAGGCGGATCACTTGAGGCCAGGAGTTTGATACCAGCCTGGCCAACACAGCAAAACCCCATATCTACTAAAAATATAAAAATATATATAGCTGGGCATGATGGCACACACCTATAATCCCAGCTACGTGGGAGGCTGAGGCATGAGAATTGCTTGAACCGGGAAAGTGGAGGTTGCGGAGAGCCAAGATCACACCATTGCACTCCACCCTGGGCAACAGAGTGAGACTGTCTCAAAAAAGAAAAAAAAAGAAAAAACGATTTCGGTTCCTCCCCCACTGACTTCAGAACAAATATAAAATATGACTCAATATGGCCCAAATTATTCAATGGAAAATTACTACTGGTTTCTGTGTGACTCTGGCAAATCCTTTTCTTTAAGAAACCAAAACAGAAGGTTCATGGGCTGACACTCAAAATCCTCCCTAACTCTAGTCCCAAACTGCCTTTCCAACCATGTTACTCATCTTTCTTCTTCATGACCCTGCACTTCAGCCAAATGAGCCTGTTATATGGATACATAACGCTTTCTTGCTTTTAGGCCTCTGCCTAAAGTGTTCCTCTGCCTACAAGGCCCTTCCCCGCTGACTTTTACATTTGTAAAATCTGTCTGGGTCAGTCCAGGATTACCATATTCCCATGATGAGATTAATCTTTTCTGCTCTGAATTCCCATAGCATTTTGATCCCAACTCTCTTGTGGTACTTGGAATCTTCAGCCTTGTAGTGTGTTGTTTATCCCTTTTACGGCTGTATCCCATTAAATGATTTTCTGAATCATTTTTCTATCCTTATGATGCTGTATATATAGTAAGTGCTCAAAATATGTTTTGAATAAGCAAATAAGTTAAGCAAATAAGTTAAAGAATAAAGCAAATACTAAAATAGTTCATTGTTCTGGGTAAGGGCTTTTGACTGTTATATCTTAAAATTTTCAAACTTAATTCTCAAATTCTTTTTTGTAGGTTCTCAGAGTTTTTATCAGGAACATAATGATGATATTCTGTGCCTCACAGTAAACCAGCACCCCAAATTTATCAACATAGTGGCAACTGGCCAAGTAGGTATGTTTCTATATTTTAAAAGAAACAATTTAAAGCATTTGCTTTGTTCAAGTAAATTCAAGGAAAAATCAAAATATAATTTTATTGATTGATTGATTATTTATTGATTGTTCAAAATCTATGTAAACATAAAGCACTACCCAATTATACTGATTATTAGCTTCCAGGTACCTTTCTCTCACTCACTCTGGTTATCTGAGTTGGTCTTGACATTTCCAGAATTTAAAGTAAACTATTGTATGGTAGTTGAAATAGTTGGATTTAGTCCTTTAGCAGGAATTTCTGGTCAGCAAAAAGATTTAATTCGATAGTATATAAAGCAGAAAAGAGGAGTTTAGCCCTCATTCTTGGGGTATCTAGAACATCCAATCACATTCATATGACATTATCTTCCAGTTTTGGAGACAGCTAGCATATTTTCCCTGAGTCTTATCTAGTTCTTCTCTTTTATTTGTTTGTTTGTTTGTGACAGAGTCTCATTCTTTTGCCCAGGCTGGAGTACAGTGGCGGGATCTCGGCTCACTGCAGCCTCCGCCTCCTGGGTTCATGCATTCTCCTGCCTCAGCCTCCTGAGTAGCTGGGACTACAGGTGCCTGCCACCATGCCTGGCTAATTTTTGTATTTTTAGTAGAGATGGGGTTTCACCATGTTGGCCAGGATGATCTTGATCTCTTGACCTTGTTATCCACCTGCCTTGGCTTCCCAAAGTGCTGGCATTACAGGCATGAGCCACTGTGCCCAGCCTAGTTCTTCTCTTTTAGAATGTCTCCTTTGGGCACCCTGCAACTACATTCCATGGAACAAGGTGTACATGAGAGCAAGGGGATTGCTTTCCATGGGGGAGCCTACTTCTCCACTGGACCATGCTTTGGGTATATGAAATCCCAGAATTCTCTACCAGATGGTCCTGAACCTAGTAATGGCCCTGCATGAGCCTTTTCTTTGCGTCTGTCCTCCCAGTGACAGACTGTACAACCAATGTGCGTACTCTTGAGGGGTGGCCAAGCTGTTCATTGTGTAGGGGTGGATGGAGTTTTAATGTAGTAGCTGGGATAACCACATATCTTAAGAAATTTGAGCTACCATGACAGATATCACAGAGTTTGTAGCTTAAACAACAGAAATATTATTTTTCACAGCTCTGGAGGTTGGAAGTCCAAAATCAGGGTGCCAGCATGGTCAGGTTGTAGTGAGGGCCTTCTCTGTGGTTTGCAGATGGCTGTCTCTTCTTATAAGAACACTAATCTCACTGTGAGGGCTCCATCCTCATAACCTTCCCACCTCCTAATACCATCACACTGGGGATTAGGGTTTCAGTATATGAATTCTGGGGGAAGACAGACATCCAGTTCATAGCACCACACATGAGCTTCCATGGCTGTTTGTGGTGTGGGATGGAAGAGAATGGGTCAGGTTGTCTCATGCTGCTCAAACTCCAAGTAGTTCTAAATTGGTATCTGCCATCCAGATCATTATAGGAGTGTACTCATCAAGGAAAGAGGCTAGAATATATTTTATTTGACAAATTTCATCTTGATGGATAGCTGTAAAATATTTAGGCTGATGACATTTAAGTCTTCATTTGTACTTCTGTCCCACACCCTGTTAACCTGGTCTCTCCAAACCAAACACTCCCAGTCTTTCAGCCAGGCTTAAGTGGCAGAGTTCCAAACCCTTTCACCATTTGGTTGTTAATAGAACATATTAACTAAAAATGGTATTTCCTGTGTGGTCTGCTCAGCAGAGTTAAGTACTTTATTGTTTTTCCTCATGTTCCAGGTCAAGGCACTATGGACCTATGTTATCAATATGTTTTTTAAATCATTATTTCATGTGGATATAAAGCTTTACTAAAGCAAAAAACAGTCACCCGTCTTCAGTGGATTCCTATATTTTTACTTTCTTTCTTGCTCTGAAGTCTGCTACTTTGAAAAGTTTGGTTGTTAGGTATTTCTGCCACAAATATAATGAGCATGGGCTTTCACATTTTCTTTCTTGGCAAACTTGTACTCATATGGAAAACCTTTAGTTGAGAGAAAGAACCTTTTTGCTTTCTTGAGTTATACAGTAACCTTTGCCATCATATCTCTCAGCTCAGAGGGTTTAGATCTAATCCTTCCCTGGAGACAGAGATGCATTTAAAGATGCATTAAAAGATGCATATGGAAAATCTTTAGTTGAAAGAAAGAACTTTTTTCCTTTCTTGAGTTATATAGTAACCTTTGCTGTAATTAAAACTCCAGAGAGTCTATTATTAGCAGTACATTTTTATAAACCAAAATGAGGGTAATATCATCTTAAATCATATCAGTATCATTTTAAAAGTTGTTATAACTAAAAGTTTATGTAACTCATTAAATGCAAAGAAAACAAAAAATTTTTATCCAAAGGAAGATTGAAAGATCATACATAGAATGTTAATAAGTTTGTATAATTGAAATGAGTGCCTTCTCTCACAGTTTACTCAATCGAATGTAATAAAACCAATTTTGTATCTAATAGTTTATAATTAATATGATATTTGGGTTTTTACAGATTTTACAGATTTATGTTATTTATAGATAATTATTTTCCATTATAGGTGATTCAGCAGACATGTCAGGTAAGGAAAACTAAACATTTTCTGCTATATTTATATTGTTTGGTGATGATAGTGCATATTAAACTTAAGTTCAAGTATATTAGTCCATTCTTGCATTGCTATAAAGAACTACCTGAAACTGGGTAATTTACAAAGAAAATATGTTTAATTGGCTCACAGCTCCACAGGCTGTACAGGAAACATGGCTGGGGAGGCCTCAGGAAATTTACATCAGGGTGGAAGGCAAAGGGGAAGCAGGTAGGTCCTACATGGCTGAAGCAGGAGGAAGAGAAAGGGGAAGTACTACACATTTAAACGAGCAGATCTCATGAGAACTGACAATCACAGAACAGCAAGGGGGAAATCCACCCCCATGATCCAATCACCTCCCACCAGTCCCCTCCTCCAACACTGGGTGTTACTATTCAACGTGTGATTTGGGCAAGGACATAAATCCAAACCATATCATCAAGTATCTTGTTACTCTATAAAGAACTTGCAGATTATTTTTTTCATTAAGAATATATTATTTTAATGTCATGATTCTGAACTCAGCCTGTGGTAATAGTAATGGTTTTTTTGGACAAGCATGGTAGCTCACACCTGTAATCCCAGCACTTTGGGAGGCCAAGGTCTGAGGATCCCTTGAGCACAGGAATTCAAGACCAGCCTGGGCAACATAGTGAGACCCTGTCTCTACAAAAAATTTTTAAGAAATTAAAAAAATAGTAATAATGGTTAAAAAGAGCTAATATATTTTAACCTATTTTATGTGCTCAGCACTGTTTTAAGCACTTTAAATAAAAGTTTTATTTGACATGACCATGCTTATCAAGTTACATATGTTCTGTGGCAGCTTTTGTGCTACAATGGCAGAGGTATGTAGTAGCTACAGAGGCTATAGATGACACTCATCTGTTTGCACTGCTTTTTGGTACCCTGCAGGTTCCAGTAACACAATTATAATTCACAGATTTTGAGCACTATCTGTTATCTCTTGTTATTTTATTTTGGTTTTTAACCAGTAAATCTCCATCATGTCAAAACAAGGGTAAAAACAAAAATAGTTTTTGAATATCACACTTTTAAGGCACAGTGAATCATGGATTGTATTGCAATCAAATGAGATGACAGGCTGAGTATGGTGACTTACACCTGTAATCCCAGCACTTTGGGAGGCTGAGAGAGGATGACCACTTGAGGCCAGCAGTTCAAGTCCAGCCTGGGCTGTTGCCGAGACAGCAAGATGCTGTCTCTACAAAAAACAAACAAAAAAAGAAAAATTAAAAAACCTTGATGATTTGAGTTGAGATGGCAATAAATGTGATAAAAACAATAAATGAGGCCGGGCGCGGTGGCTCAAGCCTGTAATCCTAACACTTTGGGAGGCCGAGACGGGCGGATCACGAGGTCAGGAGATCGAGACCATCCTGGCTAACACGGTGAAACCCCGTCTCTACTAAAAA